>NW_006921532.1:3060334-3071531 GCF_000340215.1 Pseudocercospora fijiensis CIRAD86
ATACGCGATATCATATGTCATGTGTCACGCCGACAATTGGAGAACACCTTGGGACAAACTTGGACAGGCCTATCTTGAAGCTTGTGGATGATACTGTCGAGATACGTGATATGACATTTGTGAGTTGTTACTGAGCATATCTGGCTTTTGGAATGCACTACTTTATCGCCCTCAGGGGCTCAAGTCTTACAATATTATCGCGCCTGACACATCTAGCGCTGACAGGATACAGATGAGTTGCTTTCCGGGAATGCACGAAAAACAGGGCGTAAAGAACCACGGAAGCTGTGCCACGAACATTGCCGAAGTCATGAAAGAGCACGGCATGAACCCGTGCCTAGAAGTTACTGATCCGTTCAATCTCTTCCAAAATACACCAAACGTGAGACTCGAGCCTATGTGTCATCCCCGCTGTCACGGCGCAGTACAGCCTTGGAAGTCTTGGTAGCTCCAAGCCAGGTGATTACGTGGATTTCCTTACGATGGAGGACGCCATCTGCGCTGCTCCGTGCCGTCCCTACGATCCTCACGGCTTTAACGGTGGCAAAATTACAGATGTTGCTCTGGTGACAAGGCATCTAGGCAGTCTGCCATGGTTTCGTTCATTGGCAGATGAGTTGTCGACCATGGTTCCAGCCACCGGCATTTTTTATCATCACATCTGCACTTCGCTGCTGCCAATGCGAGCGTATGAGGTGCAGCAGGGCTATGCTCAATTGTCTATACATTCGATGAGCTGCCCGAGCAATTATCAGAGCCAGCTTGCGAACAAGGCCGCTAATTCTCACCCCGGTCCGCCTTTGGCTGCAAGTATCACGATGAAGGAAAGAGATTCCAAAATACCCTTCGCTCTCTTTACGAACTGCCGGCATCAATTGACACATATACCGAGGCGGCAGACCGGATGAGAAGCCGTCCTATCGTCTGCATGCAGGTCGCAGGGGCCTGTAGCATTTGCCCCTGCCTGCGGCATTTGCCCCTGCCTACGGCATTTGCCCCTGCCTGCGGCATTTGCCCCTGCCTACGGCATTTGCCCCTGCCTGCGGCATTTGCCCCTGCCTACGGCATTTGTCCTTAAACCTACCTGTCTGCCTGCCTGCCTACGGCATTTGTCCTTAAACCTACCTGTCTACCTGCTAGCCTATACCCTACCTACCTATACTAGCACCAACCTTAACACTAACAATTAATTAACTAGGCGCTCCGTAGGTGATGCTAGTGTTACATATGCATGCATGTTATAGGAGCCGGGCACCCCTTCGCTCTCCTCTGTTTATTAAGCTGCTAACCGCGAGGGAAACTCCAAGTCTGCCTGCTTTACCTACCTACCTACCTACCTACCTACCTACCTACCTACCTACCTACCCACCTACCCACCTATATCCAATTCGGACTTTTTCGAAAATGAAGTTCCTCACGTTCCTCCTTACTGCCGTTATTACGGCTAGGTCGGCATATGCTGTGTGGTGCAACTACGGCACTGGGGGGAATGGAGGCTGTGAAGCTAACGGGAAACATACGTACTGCGTAAGTATTCAATGTCCTCTTGAATCGAATCTCGCTACGAGGCGCGTCTTGTTTTTTTTGGGGGGGGGGCGCTTTTTGGGGAGGTTTTTTTTTTCTCTTCAGAATATGGACTAATGGCGGTATATGGATACAGTGTAACAATGACAATTACCAGAGCAAGGCTTTTCCTATATGGCGCGTATCGACTGTACCATCTAAAGACAAAAACGGACATACAGATTGCACATCCGGAAACCCCGTGCGATCGGGTTGGATTGCTTGTGCTTAGTTGGGCGCATTCGAAACGGAACGAAACGAAACGAGAATGATTGTCGAGAGATATTCGCAGGGTTTGGCGACATTTATCTTCTTTTCCTGACGGCGTTCGCTATTGCTGTACTTTCTGAAGTGAGATGAAAAGCAAATCACGATGCTTGTTTCGCTAGCGGAAGTGATCTATCACCAAAAATCTATCCTATTCTCTGATAGGCAGTCATTACAGTGCGATCATTATCGTCAGACCGAACACCATCAATCCAACTCCTATATCTAAAGTTCTTCTTGAAGCGGTCGATATCGAACTCGTTGTGCTTGGTGGAGCAGCACTTCCAGATCGCGTTGACTCCATGCTTGCCGTGCTGGAACTTGAAGGTTCTTGAGTCGAGCCAGTAGCTGCAACCACTAATAATACCGTATGATCCGAAGCATCAGTTTCAAGAGCATAGACCGTCCCACCTGCGCCATACGATGCGCCGCCCACAGACAAAATGTTTTCAGGATCTAGAACATAAGCGCCAGCAGAATTGGCACTTATCACATCGCTACCGATCGTTATGGCAGCAGCAGCAGTGCCAGTCGACAAAGTCCAGGTTCGTGTGCCGGTCATATCTGGTAGAGCTGTGTAGCTTCGTGTCATACGTGCTGAAGATGGTGCGGTGCTGGCACTACCAGGCTGAGCACCTCCTGGCAGCGTGGGTTGTGCTGCTTCATCGACTTGTGTCAGCGCGATAGGAGGATCGTATGCGCCTGAGAAGGAATCTGCTCTCCGGCAGTGGTTGTCTTTCCAAGCGTCCTGCAGATTTATGAGTGCTGGTGGAATGTCAAGGATTGGATGACATGGGTCTTTTTCGAATCCACCTGCCAGGTCATTTTGCGGGTCGTTGGGAAAGTAGTTGTAGCCCGAGAGCGTGGAGCAGTTCTGAGCAAGATCTGTGTACTTTAATCGCGATGGAGGTGGCTGCGTTCCTGCTACTGATGCTGCGACTGTATACACTGAGCCGTCTTCCGTAGTGGTATATTCGCTTGTGTAAGTGGCGGTGTAAGCATTGATTGTGCTGATATCATCCGGGTGAAAGGCGATGGTTGTGTTGTACCAGATATCTCCTACAGTCCCACAAAAGTTCTTTGCGTACACGGACTTGAAGGCCATGTAGACTGATGGCGATGTGAATACGAAGCCGTTGGATGCAATTGAAGTGACTGTGCGCGAGGGACCGCTGCTGCTCGTCGTTGCAGTGGGACTGGCCAAGTCTGGCCACCAGTAGAATTGAATGGTGCCAGCGCTGATGTGACAGCTATTACAACACGGTGGTTTTGCGCCTCCCAACTGGTATGCCATGTAGTTCTGCTCCGTAAATGTAATAGTGCGGGTGGAATATGTTTGAGTAACCACATTGGTGGAATCTGTACCGGTGCCGAAGAAGCCTTGGTAGTCGGTCACTGTCGATATCGTCAATGAGTTCGTGGGATTATATGTATTGAAGAAAGTGGTCATCTGCGCCGCGCAGTAGGAGGAGAGATTGAAGCCAGGGCTCGCAGTGACCGCAGGGCCTTCAAATGTTCCTGTAGACGCGACATCTGTGGAAAGATTAGTCAGAACATTACGAGCGACTTGACTGCGAATGTGACGAAGACGTCGAGATGCCTCTGCTATCAGGGCAGCATGAACACCCTGTATTGCCGTATTGGTTCTCATGCATGGAGGATGTATGCACTCACCACGCAGCAGCCCGGAAAGCCGAGCATCTGCTGTCACCTGAAAAACCAAGAACGCGAGCCAAAACATCCTGCGGATGCAATGAAGCTGCGCCGAGGAGTAGCACGAAGGTCGCAGGTGTTAGTACAGGTGCATTACGAGCTCTTGCAGCAAAATAAAGCAGCGTCTTGGATAGGATGGAAGAACTTGTCTTGTAATACTCGACTTTGGACGTGTCCATCTCCGCGTTCCCGAGATCTTCGTGCACAAGATCTTCTGCAGCTGTGCAGCATATCTAAGCTTTTGTAAGCTTCGATCCTGTGAGACGTGCAGTTCGCCTCTGATTCCATGATCATCAAGAAACGCGTAGACTGATAGTCTGATGGAATTCCAGCGAGGTGCGTAGCCCCATCGCTTGTTATGATGCTTTTTTTCTCAGTGCCTCCAATCATGCTTCCGGACCATCGAGAGGCCAGACCAGATCAGGGGTCCAAGAAGTGGTCGGATTTCCGAGCGAGGAAAAAGTGCTTCGGCGTGTGGTGTTGCACATTCGTCTGCATTTTGAGACGTGAGAGCAAGATGCTTCCTTCCTGGATGTAGTGTTGCATGGTGTGCATGCTGCTCTGCACAATAAGCGGGTATTATAGTTGGAGGTGTAGCGAGGAGAAGAGCTGATGAGAGGTCGACGCTAAAGATAGTTCTGCAGGTACGGTGTCACGTCTCGTATGGCAAGGATATCGACATTGACATGCTGTAGGTTTGACTGCGGTCCAGTTTCGGTAACAACAGCGACTTGGGATGGCGGAGGAAATGAAGAGTGAGGATAGATGATATAGAGGCAATTGGTGTTGTCGTAGGCTCGGGTAGTCTTTGATATAGTCTTTGATGAATAGACGGGAATGAGATGGACGGCGAGTGTGGAGGCCGAGAGACCCGTAAGCCGGCAGCCGGCGGCAACACTATCGCACTAGCTTCCTCTAATTCTGCCGATATCACGCCTTTCGCCTTTCCTTCTGCACATCGCATACTCCCCATCGAGCCAGAGCCATTCCGCCGCCATGAGGCCCGCAGCGCGCCCTCCCACCATTGCCGTTGCCATTCCCTTCCTCCTTACCGCGCCATTTGCTTCGACATCTTCCATACCTTCGCTCGCGGCGCGCACATCACCGAATGAAGATGCATCATTAGCAAAGAGAGCAGACTCGACCACATACCCGGCAGCGCGTTCCTTGGGACCGAGCCAATACTGGGATGGAAATGACGGGCCATGGACGTCGTTTCCTTTGCAACTGGGCAATACCAACAATCCACAGAATATTCGTGTCTTCCCCAGCACGGCCATAGGCACGACGATATCAATAAGCGCCAATGGATGTCCGAAATACTACCCCTCGGACTGCGCTGATGTGCGTGGCTTCATATTCAAAGCCAACGAGTCTTTGACTTGGGTAGCAAATAGCATGTACAATGTGGGAATAGAGCAGAATCTGGGCATGGACACGCAGGGACCAACAGGATTTGATACTGTCACACTAGGATGGCAAGGCTCGACAATTGGTACTGTGAACCACTCCGTGGTCTTCAACTTGGCTGACTCCCAATACTGGCTCGGTCTACTCGGATTGAAGCCGCAACCTTCAAACTTCACCACTTTCAATGATCCTCAACCTTCGATCATGCAGGATCTGGTTAATCACAACATCACTCCTTCTTTGACTTATGGCTACACTGCTGGTAATCAGTACAGGCTGAACAAGGTCTACGGATCCTTGACCTTCGGAGGCTACGATTCGAATCGCTTCGATGCAAGCAAGAACATTACCGTGAAGATGGGATCGGATATCACCAGAGATCTACTTGTGAATCTTCAAGGCATTAAGACGAGCAGCGGATCGCCATCTAACCTACTGCCTGGCGGATCCATCAATATTCTGATCGATTCCTCCGTCGCTCAAATTTGGCTTCCGAAGAGTGCTTGCACTGCTTTTGAAGAAGCCTTCGGTCTGACCTGGGATCCAGATTACAACTTCTATCTTGTGAACAATTCTCTGCATGAATCACTCACTGCCTCAAATCCGAAAGTGACCTTCACAATCGGATCGCAAGCCTCTGGAGGAGATACCGTGGACATTACACTTCCATATGGAGCCTTCGATCTGCTACTGGGATTTCCGAACGTCTTGAACCTCAACTCTTCTTACAAGAGTGGCAATGAGTCTTACTACTTCCCGCTCAAGCGCGCGGCCAACGACACCCAGTACATCTTGGGGCGAACTTTTCTCCAAGAAGCATACATCATCGCCGACTACGATAGTTCAAACTTCACAGTTGCGCCGTGCATATGGGACGACTCCAAGGTCAGCACGACGAGTCTAAGGACGATTCGACGAGCAAACGAGACATCCTCCGACTCAGACGACAGCTCTACACCGGTCGGTGCCATTGCCGGTGGTGTTGTGGGAGGTGTAGTGGGCGCTGTGGCAATCATTGGAGCCATCCTCTACTTCATGCGAAGAAGAAAACAGACAGAGAAGAAGCGGCTCGCCGAGCTCGAAGCCAAAGACGCCCAGGGCGCTGCGAAGACCAGTGAAGACCCCAGCAACGAGAATAAGCCATTCGTCTCACAACCGATCAACGGCGAGCTCGGAGGCGGCGAGATCCACGAGCTTGCACCTGCAAAGATACCGCAGGCTCAAGAGATGGACAGCCCGTACAAAGTGGACCCCAACAGGCACGGCTACTCCGAGATGCAAGGCAGCCATGAGGCCTTCGCACCGAAGGATGGACCATCAGAAATGCATGGTTCAACGCCTATTTATGAAATGGCTGGGAGTGATGTGCACGAGATGCCGACGCGCACCAACACTGGATGATGTAAAGCGATATTTATACTTGTTCTTCAACATTTGTGAGCGTTTGTTTGGCGATATAGGCGTATAGAAGGTGGATGGGAAAGGGCCCAAACGGCACCTGGTGGTATATATTTGTTGTTGGGTAGTTATGACCGACTTGTACAGCAGAGATCACATGTCAAAGATTTGATACTTCCTTTCATCGACACGAACTGATTCGTCGAATTGTTCGGCTTCCTGCTGAGCAATTCCCGGCTTCAAGACGAGTCTGTCTAGACATGTACAAATGTGATTCCTAAGCACCGAGAGTATTTACTCGCAGTCCGGGTCCAAATGATTGGTTGGCCAGACATGTGCTATGAGGGGCACTTCACGTACGGTTGTATCGTCAGTGCTGTAGCAAAAACACTTCCAACGACCTTCAACAACATTTACCTCCTCATCTACAATCTCAGCCCTTCCATCACAATGCCTACCGCCGTGCCCATCTCCGACGGGCAACTGCCCAAGAATCCTCCAGACCTCTCCAAGAAGCTTCCAAAGCTCACACCGCGCCGTCGACCACAAGTAAAAGAAGAAGACTCGAATGCACCACCTCCAACACCAGCACTTCCTGGAGCCCCAAATCTCGAAAGCCACAAATACTTCAAGCCAAGTCGAAGAATTCTATCTCAACGCGATCATGAGCTCTTCCTCTCCTCTCCAACGCACGACCTGATCGTCAGCTTTGTCTTCCACCTCTCCGACTCTCTTCGCGACCAGACGATCGGCCATGTCCAGGACTCCGCCGCCGCTCAAGACCCGGCTATCATAGCACTCCTCGCAGTCCTTGACGAGGCGGAGACATTACTCAAACAACACCCAGCTCTCGACACGGGCTCAAGATTTGGTAACCCAGCTTTCCGCGACTTCGTGGGCGCTGTGGAGAATGCACTGCCAGAATGGCATGACAAGATAGGCATAACGGATAAGGATGCACAAAACGAGCTATCAACGTATATCTCAAACTCGTTTGGCAGTAGCAGCCGAATCGATTACGGCAGTGGTCATGAGCTGAACTTCATTCTCTGGCTGCTATGTCTGCGACAGCTACACAAATTGCCAGACTCGACGTTCCCAGCTCTCGGACTGCTTGTCTTCCCACGATACTTACGCCTCATGCGCCATGTGCAGAGTACGTACTATCTCGAACCAGCTGGAAGTCATGGAGTCTGGGGTTTGGACGACTACCAATTTCTGCCATTCTTGTTCGGAGCCAGTCAGCTGGTCAACCACAAGCACATTCGACCTTTGAGCATACATAACCAGCTCATCATCGAAGAATGCAGTCAAGACTTTCTCTACCTGGATCAAATCCAATGGGTGAACGCGACCAAAACCGTCCAAGGTCTTAGATGGCATTCTCCTATGCTAGACGACATATCTTCGGCGAAATCCTGGGCGAAAGTGGAAAGTGGGATGCGGAAGATGTTTTTGGCCGAAGTCCTGGGCAAGTTGCCTGTCGCGCAGCATTTCTTGTTTGGAAGTCTTTTGCCAGCGTTGGAGGAGATGAGCAAGGACGCTGAGGAGAGGGTTGGAGACGAGGATGTGGGAGAATATGAGGTCACTGTTGATGGCATGAAGCATGTGCACAGCTCTAGTAGCTGGGGAGATTGCTGTGGGATTAAGGTGCCTAGTGCTGTTGGTGCGAGACAGGAAGCTCAAAAACATGGGTCTGGAGGAGAACTCAGGAGAGTGCCGTTTGATTGAGATATGACGCCTTTCTTTCACGTAAGATCGTTAATCGTGTCTATTTCCTATGAGCCTACACTAGAGTCCGCAAATAGCTGTCCAACTCTTAGGCAGTACAAGTATGGCCTTCATATTCTCTGGACACGTTGATAGCTCGGCTTTCGACTCCCTGCCTCCTCATTCTCTCCAGTCGAAGTCGAAGCCTGGCAGACATTACCTTCCCCCTCCTCTCCAACCCAGAATGCCAGCATCCGCAGTTAGAGATGCGAAAATATGTATGTCAGCGAGCCATGTGCCTGAAATCCAAGCATGCAATTCCCCACCAACCAAGCATGGGAGAATTCCAGTCGACCCTCCATTTCACCTCTCTCTCTCTTTCTCGTCCCATCAGAAAATCCTAACAGAATGATGACTACTCTCCCTCCTCGCCGCAGGTTCCAATTCCCGAATCCTCTCCAAAACATCACCTTCCCTCCTCGCCGACCAAGCACTCCAACTACAAGTATTAATCTCTCTCACACCAGGCGAGAGCGGCGAGGCGCCAGACCCGTAATACAGCGCCTGGTCATTATGAAGTTGTATAGCTCGATTGCGACCCTTTTCTCGGTAGAGGAGGTAGGTGAGGAGGGCGATGATGAGGAGGAGAGGGAGAGCGATTCCTACGGCTGTGCCTGCGATTTCGGGGGATGTGAAGGATGATATTGGTGATGAGGCGTTGTTATTGGTGGTGGTGGTGGTGGGATGGAGAGGTGCTGTGGGTCGGAGGTCTTTGATTTCGAAGGTCGTGCCTGAAGCGGCACAGTCGTTTGGGTAGAGACCGCAGGTGAAAGTTGTGTTTGTGCAGGGCATTAATGGGCAAGGTTTATTTGAGGCTTCTGTTCGAGAAGAAGGTGTGAGCTTGACTTGCAAGGTTTATTTGGAGATGTTGTTGTTGCGTTGCTCACCATTTTTACAGTATTGTGGACAAGAACTCGACGTCCAGCTTTGATCTGTACAGCTCTCACGATTGAGGATTCCGTTTTCTAGGCAGAGCCCATTGGATCTAGGTAGAGCTTTGTGTCAGCTTTCTCTCTGATTCTCCTTTTCTTGTTTTGAACGAACGACGTACAGACAGTATGCCGAACTCTTACAGCACGCTGAAAACTCTGCGGAATTATTGCATGGCGAGTCGGTTGTCGACAATGTGCCATCCGGATAATAGCATTTCGGTTGTCCACTGATGAGTCTGATACTCAGGCAGAAGACGGTTATGCCAAATTGTCGTTTGCTTGCATATGGCATGGTTGGCCCTCAGGCGAGATTTAGGAAAGAAAGGGAAGAAGTGGACTTCCTCTTCTTCAAACACTCGAAACGATCGTCGATGATGAGCGATAGTATGGTAGTAGCAGACTTCGCAGTGTGAGCACTGAGAGCAGAGAGCCACGCCACCAAGTGTTAGGGAAAGGGCCGAGACCTGTGCTTTACGTGAGATCCAATGGCAGTTGTCCTCGACATGCTCAGGGTAGGGAGTGGGAGACTCAAGGTTTCACAATCCGGATGGATTTCGTGCGGCACTTTGAGGCTTGAGCAAGGCTGCAGCGTGGTTGTGGCGGGGAGTGCAGGGAATAGCCTTGTGGAAAATGCAGGTGCTAGAATCTAGATCAAAGGATGCATAGAATGCTATCGTCGGCAGATACAAGATCTGCTTGTCAGGCTGCTAATACTTCGTCAGAAACTGCATTCAAACCAGCCGTCTGAACAATGTGCCCACTTTGGGTGGTGTGCTCATGATCATCTAACGTGAAATGCTGGACGAACGAAGGGTGTTGGTGTCGAGGATTGCTGGTTAGTGACCCTAGCTGTCACTCGTTTCGGAAAACCGTAAAGTTCTGGGTTCAAGCTGGCCGTGCTGAGGAGCGACCGATTCGGTTGACTCGTCGGATGCTGGTTGTGTCGACTCATGAGATTGGTCCATCCGATCCGCGGAATTTAGGCGATCTTGGCCTCCATCGGCAATGTCTACGGAGGAGCCTCGTCTTTAATGAACATAGCTGCTTTCAGCCTTGTGGAATGGATGGGGGCGTTATGACTGCCGTATTGAGATACCTACAGAGCCAAATCGTCCCTTTCGGTTTCCCGTCTGGATACCTCATTCGTGCTGTCTACCGATTGGGCGCATTTCGCCGCCCGTGCATGTCAACTAGGAAGTGTTGTGGACCACTATCGCGTTCCAAGACTGGCAGCTTGCAATGTATTTGTTTTGATTACTAATCGCACACACATCTCGACTACCGAGGCTAGCAAACTTCGATAGCTAAAGGCTCTTAGACTCTACAACTATAGGCCTAGGTATGTTTATATTATATATAATATAGCTATCTATAAGGTTCTAGGAATACGATACTAGTTTTAGAGAATATTATAATTTTAGTTTCTATATATATCTATGCCCTAGTTTATAAAGGAAAATTTACTAATCTTACAATTCTTAATTATAGTTATGCTTTTTTAAGTTATATAGTAGTTTGTTCTAGCTATAGTATATAGTTTAGTAGGGCTTAGTATAAGTACTAGTATCTAAGTAGTAGTTTGCTGCTAGTCTAGACGCGCGCTATTAATTCCCTTAGACTCTTAGTTAGTAGGCTTTAAATATTTAGTTAGAAAACGAAATATATCTATAGCAAATACTAAGTACTACTTAGCTAATTACTATAGTAAGAGAGAATAGGACTTTAGCTATATACTAAAATAGCGATTTAGACTTGAGTAGTAAATTTACTAGTAGTAAAAGTTATTAACCTTAGCTTAAAATATATAAATAAAATTTAATTATTTAGGCTATATATAGAATATATACTAAAAGAATAGATATACTACCTTAGTAGAGGCCTAGATATATTGTATATAACCCCCTAATTACTAGTAGTTATCCTCTAGCTAGTAAGTCTAGTAGTATAATTCTTAGAGATTAATAGCTTTAAGCTATACTATCTAGCTATTATAGATTTAGCTATTATACTAGTTATTTCTACTACTAGTCCCCCGATGAATTATATAGTTTAAAGTATAGAATACTAAATTACTAACTTCTAAATAGAGATAGGTCGATTAGTAGAGGTCGGTAACGGTTCGACTAATAGTACCGGAGTCTCCT
>NW_006921532.1:3071900-3217390 GCF_000340215.1 Pseudocercospora fijiensis CIRAD86
AAAGATCCCCAGTATTTCAGACGGCAGGCAGCGCTGCTGCTGTGACTCTAGATGATCCGTGGTATGTAGTACTAAATACTATATAAATAGAGATAGGTCGATTAGTAGGTCGATTAGTAGATCGATTAACAGTCGATTAGTAGTTAGCTAGCAGGTTAATTAGTAGTTTGATGGCTAGTAACGGTTAATTAAAATTTCGTTAGTAGTTTAATTAGTAGTTAAACTAGTAGCTTAACTAGTAGTTTAATTAGTCGTTTTATTAGTAATTTTATAAATAGCTTGATTAACTATTTAATTAATAGTTTAATTAGCAGTTCGATTACTAGTTTTAGTTTAACAAAAATTTTAATTAGTATTTTATTAGTAGTTTCTTTAATAGTTTTATTAGTAGTTTTATTAATAGTTTTATTAGTAGTTTTGTTAATAGTTTTGTTTCTAGTTTAGTTAGTAGTCTTAGTACTTTAATTAGTAGTCCTATTTATAGGTTAGCTTATAGTCTTAGTAGTTTTAATTAGTAGTCTTATTAACAGTTTTATTAGCAGTTTTATTAATAGTCCTATTAGTAGTTTTACTAACTATTTTACTATTAGTGCCATTTGAGTTATTAGTTTTATTATTAGTTTTATTATTAGTTCTTTTATTAGGTTCACTAATAGTTTAGCTAATAGTTTATCTAATAGTCTATCTAACAGTTTACCTAATAGTTTAATTAATAGGTTTGTTAATAGTTTTCTTAATACCTAGTCCTACTAGTAGCTGCCTACTAGTAGCCCTACTAATAGTCTAATAGTCTAAAGTTACTAGTAGCTCTACAGCCTCTATGTTAGGACTAAAGAGGTTATACGTAATTAGTATGTAACCGGGCTCGAGTAAAGCTAGGGTCTTAATGCCTTAGGTAGGGCTTAGCGCTTAGCAATAGGCTAACTTGCCTGCCTTCCTCCCTCTCCTCCTAGCTCCTTATCGAATACTACCTATACCTACTACTACCCTATCTACCTACTAATATACCCTTCTTATATAGTATTCGATCTACCCTTTAAGGGCAGCAGCTAGATAGTCCTTATTTCAAGCTTTTAGCGGTATAGCTACGGAAACTATCGACCTAACTATATTACGCCCGAAGGACGGGACCTATACGTACTATTCTACTAAGAACAACCGTACTAATTATCAAGCAAGGCCTTCTATACGGCCTATTATACTAAGTTAAGCACATTAGACCGATACTCGCTAATTCCGCTATATCCGTACTATAGGGGCCTATAATACATTATTAGTGCTACCCCTTATTACAATAGCCGGCTCGTTACGAAACAACAACCGTGCTGCCGCTAGCAGCGCTAGTAACGACAATGCTAGTAGCATAGTACCTACTAAAGTGCCTACTAAAGCACCTACTAAAGTGCCTCCTACTAAAGAGCCTACTACTAGGCCTGCCGAAGAACCTATAATTCTAGGTAACGACTTAGAGTTGCCTATTAACGATATTCTTAACAACATTGTTAATCGACGATATAGCTAACTAGCCTTTAGCCCTTAACTATTAGGGAGACTTTAAGAAGCTACCTAAAACAGGCTTACTGCCCTATATTAAGAATAGTAGCTAAAGGATAACCTCCTCGAGCTCCGTCGCCTTTAGGAAGCCCTAACGACTACTACTAAACCTATAGTAGGACCTTCTTTACTACCTATCTAAAAGAAGGATGCTAAACTTAAGGACTGTACTGTATTTAACGGCTCTAGTCGCAAGCAGTATAATAATTATATACGCGATTGTAAGCTTAACTAGCGAAATATACCGAGGGCCCTTCTAGACGACTATTTACTAGTCGTCTATGCGATACAGTATATTAATAGCGACCTAAAACGTACCTAGGATAACTATTTTGATTCCCTCGATAATTAGACCGCTATTTAGTAGCAAACCTACAAAACTATTATACTAGACACCCTTAGAAACCCTATACTAAGGCAATAATATACTTAGGATCTATATCTTCGAGCTAAATAAAAGACTAATTAATCGGCTCGTTTATTCGAGGCCTATTTAAAGACCCTCGAGGATAACCTTCCGCCTAAGACTAATTCTATATAGATCTCCGAGATACGCCTAAAACTTAGGTAGGAGCTTATCCTCGAATTAGACCGTCGCCGCGTGTTCGAATAAGCTAATCTAATACGCATTTAATTTATAGTCGAAGTAGAAACAGCCGAACGGGCTGTTTAGCTCTAATAGCGACTAGAATTAAGAATCCGACTAGCTAGTACTAACCGTAGCAACCGTAGTAGCCGCGGAGGAAACTAAGGTTCCTACTAAGACAACAATGCTAATAGTAGGAATAGTAACAACGACCGTAGAAGGGGCCGTAGCCGGCGACTATATAGAGGAGGCCGTAATAGGGGCTGTAGAAGGGGCTCGTATCCTTATAATACTAACCGCTCTACTAACAATAACAATAGCTACGGTAGTCTACTAACCGGATTGAAGTGCTTTAATTGTAATAGCACTAGCTATCTACTAGGCTAATGCGACAAACCTAAGGACTAGGCCCGAATTAACCGTACTTCCGCTAAATACCGAAAGCACCTCTTAGCGGCTAACGCTACCCCTATAGGCTAACCTTCGAAAAAAGAGTAAGCGCCGCACTAACTATTAGCCTCGTACGGCGTAAGACTATCGATATTGTGCTAGCTATAACACGCTCCTACCTTGTATAGGATACGAAGGGCACTAACTATTAAACTAAGGTTATACTAGATCTAGGAAATTCAGTTAGTGCCCTTATTGGCTATCGCCTGGCTAAGCAATTAGACCTTCGACAACTGCCGAGGACTAACCTACTAACCCTTGCTTAGTTTAATAACGCTCGGCACTTAACCTATAGAGCCTACTATATTCCTATAGTTCTAAAGGACGACCTCGGAAATGAACGCCTACTAGACTTCACTACCTACGTAGTAGATATAGACAACCTATATAGGGGAGCTACTATTGTTATTAGCAACCCTGTTCTTAAGTACTACGCTATAGCTATAGACCTAGGCCTCTAGAAGTAGCGATTTAGAATCGCTAGGAAAGAGGATATTAAATATATTAATATTAGCGAGTGCCCTAACGATATTAGAGTCCTGTTTATTAGCAACCTAATACCTGCCTTAGCTAATCCGACTGCCGACCTACTCGGTAGTAATAACGATAAACCTATACCCCCGGATAGTATAGACCCTAATTAGCTTGCTCGTATACTAGAGCCTATCTAAGAGACCTATATTAATATATTTAAACATTACCTAGCATCGACATTGCCTATATTTAAGGAGACAGATTATAAGATTGATATTATAGAGGGCAAAGAGGTTCCTTTTAGACTACTCTATAACCTTAGTAAGCGCGAGCTTGCTATATTGCGTAAGTACCTAGAAGAAAACCTAGCTAATAGCCGGATACGGTATAGTAACAGCCCTACTAGTGCACTAATCCTGTTTATTCTAAAGAAGGATAGTAGCCTACGGTTATACGTTAACTACCGTAGACTTAATGCTATTACTATTAAGGACCGCTATCTACTTCCGCTTATTAATAAGACCCTCGATGTTACGAAGGCAGGCATAGGCATAGGCTAGGCAGGAGGCCCTAGCCTCCTATAGTATATACTTCTCTAAGCCTAGATAGACTTAGAATAATAATCTACTTTATAATATACGATACATAACAAAATAGTAGCTTCGCTTCGAGCACTAGCGTAAAACACGCACTAACCGTCTCTAAACGGACTATCCGAACTACGGTTTACTATTCCCCTCTCTAAAGCGAAAGTCCTCCGCGCCGAAGGAGAGTCCTAACGAATTACTCTAATACTACTTTCCGCACTATTAAACGCCGCAGCTATACTACAAGAAAGAGGCTGTAATTTAGTACGAAAACATACGAGACCTACTAGCGAATCGGCACGGAAATTGACGATAGACCTAGCCTAGCGCCGCGGCGCGTTTTACGCCCCCCTCTATTAACACCCTTACTTGCTAAGGGCAGGAACGATATTTCGGGTTAGTAGGAGCTAGGCACCTAACCCTCCTAACTTCCCTTTTTAGGGTGTAAGGACATAGAAGGTTCCGATTACTCTTACGGTAGCTGCTACGTCTATACCTATAGTTAATATTAAGATAGTGCCCTATTCTGTCTCTTAGCGAGCAATATCTACGTCTTAATATAGGAGCTTATAGCATCAAAGGACTAGGAATCTCCGAACGAGCCGCCGCCTATAGCCTAGGAGAATTGCACTCTTCCCGAATTAAAGGAAGACAGATACTACCTAGTTTATATAGTATATATACTATTAGCCTTCTCGAAACTAAGGTAGTATCTAAACAAGCTGTTCGAGAAGGATCTTAGGTATAGAGTTATCGCTATTACCGAGTAGTACGAGGATCCGGAGGAGGCTAAACCTCTACGTCGCCTAAGGTTACAGTCCCGTATTCCGGATATAGACAAAGACGCGACTTCTAAACCTTAGATACGTGCTAAGATTATTAGTTCGTAGGTTAACGACAACTCCCTATCGCTTTCCGCTATACGACAAGTGCATCGCCTAACTTCGTACTAGTCGGATAGCCTATACTTCGCTTAGTAGCTAGTAGAACACCTTAAGTCTACTAACGAGAATCCGGCCGTAGGCGAGAATTAGCTACGTCGCCGCAAGGTTTATATCCCTCTACGACTAGAGAAGTAGGGCGTCCGTCGCTTAATTAAGGACGAGAACTTAGGCTAAGCTAAGCCTAATAGACGTAGGGAGTCTTTTAAAATCAACCCGCTAACGGGTAACGTTTTTAAGAATTTCGGTACCTTTCGTAAAGACGACCCGCCTCCTAAGCCTTGCGAGAGCTTATTAATCTCGGTATCTAGCAGTTCGATACTTAGCTTACTACCGGATTCCTAGCTAGAGGGAGAAGATATATCGGGCAAGTAGGCTCTAGGATCTATAGTACCGGCGAACGGTATAGCCGGCGCTAAATAGCGAGATGAAATTAGACAAATAAAGTCCTAGGTAGCTTAGTAGCTAGCCGAGCAACGTACTAAGGCAGATAATAATCGAGCTGCGGATCGTATACGTCTATAGAGGGTACTAGACGAGTAGCGCGAGGCTTACGAGATCGAGATGTAGGCCTAAATCTAATAAGCGTTTAACGAAGGCCGTAAGGAGGCTATAAGAGCTAAGAATAAGAGTAGAGATAAGGGTGTAGAAGCTAGTAGAGCACTACCTCCGACAGCCTTAGAATAGCGCTATACTATCGATACGAATAGCATCCCTAAATTGTTCCTTACCGACGAATAGCGACGTCGAAGGAGGAATGCTAAGTCTACTAGGCACTTTAACGACGAGGTTACCGCTAATAACAACGCTACTACTAATACTAATACTAGGAATAATAGGAATAATAACACCTCCGCTAGCGCTAACAACGACAATACTAGATACGATAAGCTAGAGGCATTAGTAGGAAAACTAGTAGAGGTAATATAGTCTAATAGCGCCGCCTTAGCGGCCCTACGACCGAATAATAACTATTCTAGGCTATCGGGGTAGTAGCGATATAGAAATCTTTACGCGATGCGTAGCCGAACTAGCTAAGGTACGACTAGAGCTAAGTAGCTAGCTAATTAGAATCGGAATACTCGAGCTAGCATCGTGCTAGAGATTAGCTCGGAACGCTACGCCTATAGAGGCCTTAACGCCGAAGGCAATCCTAGGCCTACCTAAGATAGGGCCGGCTTTATAGACCCGAGGTTCGAGCCCGCCGACGCATATGCTCTACTATACGCTAGTCCTTCTTACACTCTAGTTACGGACTTTAGCTAGGAGGTCGCGCCCTATAAGTTTAAGCCTAAGTAAGTTAGGTATTTCAATAAGGACCTTCCGGAGAGTAAGGGCAAAGGCCCAGTTATATATATTAGTAATACGGCCTATTATCGAGACGTTTTTGCTTTTATTACTCGCCTCGATATAGCTATTTAAGCAGGCGAGTATCTAGTAGTAACCCTACGTCTATTACTATATAGATGCCTTTAGGGCTCCGCCTTAGCTTAGTACCTTTACGGCCTTACTAACGATCGACGTACGCTCCTTTAAACTAGCCCGGGTATCGAGCGATAGAAGGAGGCCTTACGCGAGCAGTTCCGATTAGACCCCTTAGTCGCGGCGCGCGAATTAGAATCGGAACAATATCGTATTAAGGAAGTCGCGGCCCGAAAGAGCGTAAGCGAATTCGTTATTAACGTTATACGTTTAGCGTAGTAAAGCGGTACGGAGTTACTTATAGGGCAAATCAACTATACCTTCCGGAAGATCGTACTAGAGCTACGTAGCGATCTTAATACGCCTACGCTATTATAGACGTATTAGACGCTTATCGACACAATGCAAGCCTATTATACGATATAGGTAGAGTTATATCCTCTAGGCAGCACTACTGCCGGCTACTATAATAGTAAGTTAAACCTTCGACGTAGCGATTCGGTATAGGGTAGGTTCGTAGACCCTAGGTTCGCGTCTAGGTCTCGTTTTAACACTAGACGCTCGTCTTTTCTTAGAAACAACAATCCCTATAATCGGCAGTAACCTAATATATTCTAGCAACGCCGTTAGCCTAGATTACAGGTCTATAGCCGCTAGAGACTATAGGGCGTAAACGTAAGCGTAAACGAGAAAATAGTAGACGCCCGCGGTCTCCCGTAGTATCCGAATCCTTAGAGATAGTAGACGAATTTCGGAAATGCAAGAGGCTAAGGCATTCCCGCAAATTCCTAGGCTCGTAGTAAAGCTACGTTCTTCTACGATTTAGTAGACCTAGGGTAGGAGACTAACTATTAAGAACTAGAATACGATAATACTGCCTAAGCCGAGGGCGGAGAGTAGGCCGAGGATTAGTACGCAGCCGGCGAGGATATCGGCGGTATCGAGGTAGAAGAGGACTAAGCTCTTCCTCCTACAAATCTATAGTTAACTCTAGTATACTACGCCTAGCCGTAGGTTCGTAGACCTAAGGTAAATGCCTAGCCTTAACGCGACAAGACGCGACCCGAAGGTCGGTAGACGTGTTATAATATATACGGAAAGGTTTTCCGCTCGGCTAACGAGTTTTTTAATAGCTACCTCGATTATACGTACCCTAAGGACGCTACTAGGAAGCGTACGAATGTTCTTTACGAGCTAGCTCCGGGAAACTCCTCGAGCTAGAAGTAAAACTAGTTACTGCTAGCTAGTATAAAACCGCAAGTCTACCGGAAATTCTAGAATCCCTAGCGGTAGCGGAACTCCCTAAGTCGCCGGGTCGCTTACTACCGGATAAGTAAACATCTTTATGCCTAGCAATAACGATTATAGTAGGATAGCCTAGCTAAACATCGATACCTACACTTCTAGTACTATAGCCCGCAACCTCTAGTCTATTAATAGATGTCTAAGCCTAAATATTCTAGTCTATATCGGTATCGCGCCCCCCCGTAGCGGATTATACGCCTACGCTAGCGGGCGTAGCTTTTCCTATAGAAGATTCTTCCGCTACGATCGCTCTATAGTAGACTACGCCTAGCTCTATCTATATATTAGATTTGCTACTAGATATCCTAGTAGGCGTAGCGACTACTATCGGGAGGTCCCTAATTAATCTAGACGCGTTAAATACTTAGAATGCTATAATATTAGTTACGGAGCAGCCCTAAGTCTACTATATCGCCTAAACGGCTAAGGCTACGCCCTTAGCGGGAGAGGCGTAGTACTATACGATTTTATCGAGTACCTCGAAGATTTCTTCCCCTATCGACGATAGGAAGGCTCGCGTAAGGAAGCGCTCCTTCGGTACTATTAATAACCTTATACTATAGGTCTATTATATACGAGAACGCCCTTAATAGGAATTGCAAATTATACCCTACTTAGCAAAACTCCCTCCGGGAGACCTAGCTTATATCTTTAGACATTACGATATCGTCGAAGCGAACTACGCCCTTTCTCCGGAAGGGGATTTTAAGCGCGTTTGCCTCGATACTAGTACTAAAGCATCTATAATAGACCGGGGGTAGCTAACTATATAACTAGGGCAGGACGATATTTAGTATCTTAAGCAACCTCTAGAATTCCGTAGTTTAGCTAGAAGTATATAGTGCGAGTAATAGATTAATTTGTCGATATACTTTCCTGTTTTCGCTAGGCATTCTTAGTTACCCGCTCTAGCCTATATTAAATAGCTAGTAAGGGTAATGCTAAACTTACCCTATAATATACTCCTCGGGATAGATATTATAACGCCCGTAGGATTTATTATCTATACGGGCGCTAGATATATTAAGATAATAGGAAACGACGGCGCGCTTATACCGATCGCCTATTCGCTAAAATCTAATCGTTTCCTACGCGCTAATGTTAAGTCTATAGATAGACTAAGAGTGCTACTATATATAGCCGTTATAGCTAAGGTGCAAATCGATAAAGCCGATACCCTAAAGGACGTAAATAGGGACTTCCTCTTCGCGCTAAATCTACTAGGCCTCCCTAATACGGCGGTAGTGTACGCCTATATAGCCGGACTAGAGATGCTAGCGGTATAGGTCCGCAACCTTAGCTACGATAACGACTTAATTATATAGCGATATCGAAGTATAGGCGAATTATAGGAACTATAGCTAGATAACTTCTACTAGATCGACGAGTTCGATACCGACCCTAGGTCGATAGAGCGTAAGATTAGCGGCGCGCCTCTTAGACGAGATCTACGACTAATAAATAGGCTCTACTATATATCCGAACCGATAGACCTACGGTTACTAGCAGTTTTTTAAAGCGACGCTATAGGCTAGTTTTAGTTAATTCCGCCTCTAGCTAAAGACTCCGCAAATCGCGATTAGGCTAGAGTAGGCCTATAATTCCGGCGGATCCGTAAATCTTAACCTACTGTTTACGGACTTAGCGAAAACGACGAGATAGACTTAATAGACCTAGACTGCCCTTCCGATACTACGAAGATCTTAGTAGATACGGGGATAGCTACTATTACAACCTCGGCTAGAGTAACGATCTATATAGCGAATCTAGATGCCGCGGCAGCCTTAGACATTAGGTCTATCGTAGAGAAATACCCCTAACTATAGATAGATCGGGGTACGACGATCGATCTTCCTAAAGATAGATAGCTAGAGCTCCTACTTAAATCGGGCTAGGAAAACGAGAAGTTTAGTAGCAAGGTCTACCGCATGTCCGATAAGGACAATATAGAGGTAAATAAGCAGTTTAATAAGCTTTATACTTAAGGCAAAATAGCCTATAGTAAAAAGCTATCGCCGCTAGTATAGCTAGTCTTTATAGTCTAGAGAACTCTTTTCCGCGACGATAGTACTATATATAGGAAGCCGCGCGTAGTAATCGACATCCGAGGCCTTAATAGTATATCTTAGAAGGACACCTACCCGCTACTACTCTAGGACGACATTATCGCGAAATTACGCGGCTATAAGTATATTTCTATTATAGATATAAGATCTATATTCTACTAGTTCGCAGTCGCGGAAAAGGATCGCTAGAAATTTACTATTAATACTACGCGGGGATAGGAATATCTAAAAGTCGCTACTATAGGTTACTATAATAGCGTATAGTACGTATAAAGACTACTCGACCGCACCCTACGGGAATTCGGCGACGTAGCGAATAGGTATATTAACGATATAGTTCTCGGCTCGGTAGACCTAGAGTCCTACCGAGATTTGCTTAATCGCGCATTTAAAAAAATAGATAAGATACGGTTTAGTTTAGAGCTAGGAAAGGCGTTCTTAGGTTTCCCCTCTATAAAAATCCTAGATAGAGAAGTAGACGGAAAAGGCTTCGTAACGTAGGCAGATCGACTCGTAGTACTACGAGAATTAGAAAAACCTACTAACGCCGAACAACTTAAGCAATATCTCGGACTAGTAGGCTACCTTAGGTCTACGGTGCTATACTACGGAAGAATTACCCTACCGCTATAATAGGCGAAAGTCGCGGCTATAAAGGATTATTAGGCTACCTAAACGAAAGGAGGCAAGCGACGCGCTTAAATACGGGGCGCGCGCCTCTAATAGACTAACGAAATAAATACCGCTTAGGAAATTATATAGTCGATATAGTCGGAAGAGCACCGAGGGTTTCTTTAGCATTTTAACCCTAAGTCTACCCTCTATATCGACGTTAATATATCTAAGGAATTCGGAATCGGGGTAATATACTACTAAGTCTACGGAGACTTAGATATAGAATACGAGGAGCCCGAACTAGTAACTCGTAGAGACGATATAGTTTCGGATTTCGTTAATAGCACTACCTAGTTACGGAGATCTAAGCAATTCCCGCGTAATAGACTTAAGGTCTTAGGATTTGCTAGCTATATACTTACCGGGGCCGAAGCCCGCTACTAGCCTATAGAACTCGAATTGTTCGGGGTAGTATAGGTAATTAAGAGGGCCTCTTATATAGTAGATTCCGCGCTAAAGACTATCGTAGTTACCGACTATAGTGCAGTTACTACGATAGCGAAAAAGACACAGATCGTAACGACGGTATCTACGGCTAGCCTTAACCGCCGAATTATCTAAGCCGCGGTATACATTTCCTAGTTTACAAACCTCGATATTATTTATAGGCCGGGTAGGAATTATATCGCTCCCGATATACTCTCCCGATTATAAGGTACGAGCTCTCCTAATCGATATAACCTTAATATAAGCGGCCTCGACGAGATTCCCGCGATATTAGTAAAGGCGCTAATATTAGAAATGCTACGAAACCCTACGTCTATCGAAGATATCGGGAGTAGCGTAGAAAAGGTACACATTATAGAAAGATCTAGACGACAGATAAACGATGCCTAGAATCGGCCTACGCTAAAGACCGGTACTATACCCCCTCGCCTAGATCCTAGGCCGCGATCCTTAGCCCTTCCGAACTTCTATCTAAGCGTTCCTATTCTTCCTACTATAGCGTTAGTTAATATAGCATCCCTATCCGGGATCGACTATACTAAGTGTTTTCTTTCGCGACTCGATAGATATAAATACTAGGCCTACGATAAGATCCCTACATTTTTCTATAGTCTCCGAGGGGAACCTAGCTATTATATTAAAACGGTTATATCGCTATCCGATAACTTTAAGACCTAGCTAAGATAGGCTTATTAGGAAGACCGTCCGTAGAGACGTTTGCTCTCCGTCCTTTAGTCTATCGAAATAGCGTATATATAGGAATAGTAACCTTAGCCGGATCGAATATTAAACCGGTAGGCGAGGAGGAAGCAGAAACGCGAGCGAGACAGAGAGCTTAAGCGAAGATCCGCATACCTCGAAGCCGCCTAGCGCAAAGATAGTAGCGAGAAACTATAGGTCTATCCTAAGGCGACGCCCGGCTACCTCCTAAAACCGCCTTCTCTCCGCTCTTTAGAGGATACGGCCGCTCGCAGTATATAGAACGCGCTTAAGAGACTAGACGATATTCCTATAGACCTAAAGTCCTTGCATAGCATTAGATTCTTTCGGGAGGACGGCCTTATCTACTACGTCGACCTAGTTTTACTTTACTCTCGATTGTATATTCCTTTCGCCCTTACTTACGAGATCTTTAAGATAGTATATAACCTAAGGCACTACGCGGGGTTCTAGCGTACGCTTAATCGAGTTAACGCTAGTTTCTATATTAGGAACTACCGTCGACATTTAGAACGATATATCGATTAGTATAATATATATAAGGCGAACTAATCGACTCGGTATAAGCCCTACGGCTAGCTTAACCTAATAGACTCGAAGTATCGACTTCCTATAGACGTCTAAATAGCGGATTAGATTGTAGGGCTCCTACCTACTAACGAAGGTTTTAATACGCTTCTTATAGTAACCTATAAGAAGTCTAAACGGGTTTTGCTCCTCCTAGGCAAATGCTAGTAGACTATAGAAACGTAGGCAGCCTAGTACCTTACGGCTATCTAAGAGCGATCTTAGCGAGTCGCTAAAGTCTTTATCTGCGATCGAGATCCTAAATAGCTATCGAAGTTTTTCACTATAATAATAAAACTGCTAGGTACTTCGATCCTCGCCTCTATAGCTTACTACCTATAGACAGATAGCTAGTCTAAGCGTACAAATTAGACCGTTAAGATCGCTATACGGTATTTTGTTACGGCAAATCTAGATATATAGTAGACGGACGTCCTTCCCTCCCTTATATCCTATCTCGGGAGTATTAAGAATGCGAGCACCGGCGTCTCGCCCGATAAGATGCTTTTCGGGTTCGATTTAAATACCGACGCCTTTATCGGGCTCCGGGAACTATAGCTAAAAGACTACGCAACGCTGCGATAGTAGTTTCGCGACGCAGCCGAGGAATCTATAGCCTTCGTAGCGGTAGATATAAAGCACCGCTACGATGCTAAGTATTAGTATATATTCTTCGAGCCGGGAGACTATACTATACTTAAGCTATATTACGGATATCGCGTATATAGTTAGAGCTATCGCAAATATAGCAATTAGGCTATAGGCCCTTTTAAGATTAAGAGAAGGATAGGCAAGCTCGCCTATAAACTAGAGCTGCCGAAATTAGCTAAGTTTTACCTAGTAATATCGATCGCGTAGCTTAAGCTAGCCCCTAACCTAGCAAAGGACCCGTTCGTAAGACTATACGACCGTATCCCCGTACCGATAGACCTATAGTCTAAGCAACTAGTAATAACTCCTAAACGCGTTTTAGGGAAGCGTAGTTCTAGAGGAAAAACGGAATATCTAGTTAAGTAGAAGGACGAGCAGCCGATAATAAATAAATAGATTAGGGCAGACGACCTTCTAGAGAGCAACGCTTACCTAATCGACTAGTTCGAGGACTCCTAAATTACGGATAAGCAGATTAGTTAGATAAAACTATCCCTAATATCGCGAATGCCTATATAGGTCGCGCCGATAGTAAAGCGACTCTAGTCTAATAATAATAAAGAGGAACAGCTACGGCGAGATACGTAGCCTATAAGACGGCAGCCGCTAAGAGGAGGCGGAAGGCCGAACTACGCGGAAGATAGCGATCCTAAGTCTATTAAGAAGGTTACCTAACCCGACGCCTAGGAAGCGTAGATAGGTTAGTTAGCTACCGATATAGACCCGAACTAGCTAACTTCGCTAGTAAGCAAAAATGCTACGTTAAGCGAATCGATTAGCTTAGACGTATATCGCTTCCGCGATAGCGGCAGCTACGACGCCCGGAAACAGGCTAAGACCTTAGGTCTACTATCCGTATCTAACGCCCGATTGCGTAAACTAAAGGCTAGGGCGCTTATCCCGACGGTAAGACGCCTTACTAAGGAGGAGATCTAGCAATAGCGAGATACTCTAGCCCTACTAAATATATAGGTAGGGGCGCATCGTAGAATCCTCCGTAACGATACCTTACCGTCCTTTTTTACTATACTACGTTTCTCTCTAATTACTACGAATCGGTACCTCGACCTATAGCTATAGGTTTTTCCCCTATTAGGAGAAATCTAAGAAGTTTCTAGGAAAATTACTTAAATAGATCTTATACGTATTATAGACCTAGACATCGGGCCTAAGACGCTACTCTATCCTTCTCCCGTACCCTTACTTTCTAGCTATTCTAGCGCCTTCTATCTATTAGATATACGCGGCTAGAATAAGGTTTGCGTACCCGCGCGACTGTTACTAACGCGGTATATAGAAGCTCGGACTATATCGCCGAAGTAACATTTTAACTATCGCTCGGATTAACGATAATAATAATATATATAGCTACGAGGCGTAATAATATATATAGCTACGAGGCGCGCAACTGTAGCTATCTATATTATAGCAACGTTAAACAAGCATTATAAGAAGTATTACTACTATAGCCGGCGGGTCGAAGCTTTAGTTAAAGCGCGGCGCGACGATATTCGGCTAGGAAGACACACCTCTACTAGAATATACGCCTTTACTAGGCGGCACCTCCGAAACGCCTCCGTCCGGCTAGGTAACAATATCGCTATAACGCGACGAAGATCCTAAGGAAATAGGAAAGAGCAATAGAGTTAAGAATAGAGAGGATCCTAAGGCTATAGAAATAGATAGAGAAGATAGCAATAAAGACTATAAGGAAAATAGAGGACGGGAGCCTATTCCCGAGAATAAAGAAAACGAGAATAAAGAAAATAAAAATAAAAAAAGCAATAACGAAGAAAGGGAGCCTATTCCTAGAACTAAGGATAAGGATACTATAGGAGATAGGGGAAATCCCGAGGATAATTAGTCTACTACTCTAGATAATAGAGGAGTAGTAGGAAAGCAGGCTATATCTACCGATAGGGAAGAGCAAGGATAGGATAACGACGAGGTTAAGGAAGATGTATCCGATAACGACGGGAAAGAAGAGCAAGGATAGAAGGCTACTAAGAGATAGGCGCCTAAGACAAAGCGCCTTATTATCGCACTACCTAAGCCGGGCGAAATCCTACGTATACCGCACCTAGATAAGGTACTAAGATTCTCCGATATGCTCTTATATATCGATAGAGCTAGCTATAAGGCTAACGCCGTCTCGGACGTATCCGGCATACTAGTACGTTCTATTAACGGCATAATACGACGCGAACACAAACTCCTATATAAGATTGTAACGAATAGTAGGCCGGAGAAAGCTCTAGTGCTATAGTTACCCGCAGCTCCTATCTACGCCGAGCGATATATAGCTTTCGGCACTCCTCGGATCGAGTATACGGCTATACCTTAGGTCTATAAAACGATTAGCGCCTTAGGAAACCGCCTCTACTATACCTTAGAGACTAGCTATAACGCCGACGCGCCGCACTACTACGATACCTACGATTAGTAGGGTCGCGAACGCCTCGACCTCTACGAATAGAAGCTTCGCGACGGTATAAAGACTAAGGCTAGACGCTAGGTCTATCGTAAGGAATCGAGAGAAGAGGGCCTTAAAGACAATAGCTATAAGGCCCTATAGATCGAATCGGAGACAGAGGGCGAGCGCGCTACGCGTCTCGCCGATATTAAGAAGGCCTCGAAGGCTAAGCTCGACTAGTATAAGAGAAAGTTTAGAAAAAAGGATAATAAGGGCCGCGACGTATATAGTAACTGCCTCTAGCCGGACCTCGCCTCTTTTAAGGACAAGTACGATTTCGACGCCGACGACGAGAAGCCTACCTAAGCTAGGAAGAAGGCTATTCTCGGCGCGCGTACAGTACTATAGGCGGACTAGCTTATTAATATTTTGCCTAATAGACTAGCGGCATACCTCGTATCGGTCTAGCTATTATATTTTAGCCTTAACGAATTCAAGACGGCGCTTATTAACCCGGATTCTATATATAGTTTTAAAAAGTACGTAAATTAGTAATACGCCCCCCCCGGCGAACAGCCTAAGGCGATTTAGAAGAGTACGGGCGAGATCTACCCTCCTAGATAGATAAGGAAAGGCTAGAGCGGACCGAGAAACCCTTACTACGGTACTAACGTACGCTTACTCGAGTAAGCGACCGCCGGCAATAAGCTACTATATAATATTAACGAAGGCGATTTCTCTATAAATAACTCGATCTTATATGCCCCTAAGGCTCTAGAGGACTTTATAATGCCGAACTACGCCGTTCTAAGATACGAGCGGGACAGTCTTGCTTGCGTAACGGCTTTTTAAACGATTTACTAAGGCGAAATAACGCCTATTGCCGTCGCCTACTACGCGCTAGTATACTAGGTTATAGAAGGAGTAGGCTACCTCGCAAACTATATAGAGGCAGCGAGTTGTTTCGCCGGACTAATCGCCGATATATTCGAGCGTTATAAGGTAGATCTAAGGCAGAGAATTGTCGAAGACCTCGAGTCTATCTACGATATCTTCCCTAAACCCTACCTAGCGCTAATTCTTTAGGGCGAATAGCTAAAAATATAGCGCTCGATATATATATAGTTAATCGCGGCGCTTGTAGACGACGAGAAGTAGCAATTAGAATATAGCGACATTACTAGGGATTTCGAGCGCGTTATCCGCAACTTTTAGATATAGTTAGGCTGTTTCCCGCTAGGCCTACGCGCCCTACTAATAGACCTAATATTAAGTCTTATACCGGCTACCTAAGGCATAATCTTTTAGGATATTCCTTTAGCCTACTACGAAGAGAAGGCTAAGGCGATAACGAAAGACGGACACTAACGCCCGGCGACACTACTATATTCCGACTATATAAAGCAGAAAAAAAGCAATCGACTAGAGGATATCTATATAAACTAAGAAATTTAAGGCTAAACTCTAAGAATAGAAGGCCTAGGAGCAGGCCGACGTAAAGGCCTAGAAAGCGGCCTAGAAAGCCGCGAAAGTGTAGAAGGCCGCCTCTACCTCGATAGCTAGAAAGCGTAAGGATATACCTACGTCGGCCCTAGCCGCCGCTAAAAAGGCTAAGTCTACTAAAGCCGATAATAGCAAAGCCGACCCGCTAACTACTACTAAAAAGGCTAAGTCGACTAAAGCCGACCCGCTAACCGCTACTAAAAAGGCTAAGTCTACTAAAGCCGACGATAGCAAAGCCGACCTAGGTACCGGGAAAGGCAAATCTATAAAGGCGCCCGCCGGGAAGGCCGTAATAGTAGGAAAGGCTAAGTCTACTAAAGCGCAAGCCGCGAAATCCGTAGCGGCGCCGAAGAAAGCAACCGACAAAGGCAATTCAGACTTAAGCAAACCTATAACTCGCGTAGACAAAGAGATTGTAGACGCCGCTATCTACGTAGGACTAGCTCCCTAAGGACTCCTTACGGATTCGACGATCCGCCTCCCTATAAGCCGTTTCGACTTCCCGAGACTTATAATAGCCTTCCGTAACGTAGACTTAGAGCGGGTACTGCCCGGTAATAAGCTACGTCTATTAAGGGAGTAGGAGAAGGATTTTATCCGCCGCTCCGTAGCCTTTTATAAACTCAATATCGATACTAGCTAGCTTATCCTCGCAATGTTCCTAGACGAAGAATAGAAAGCCTACCTCTACTATCTAATACTAGTCGTATCAAATTTCGACTACGAGTACGGAAACATTTACTTCTAGGTCTCCTAAATGCTAGTATCCGCTTAGGACAAGATCGAGAAAATTAATAAAGCCGACCCTTTCCCGAATCGAGATTTCGTTACTAGTATATCTAGAGACGATAGAGACGTAGATATAAACGCTTTCCGTAACTAGACGAACTAGATGCTAAGTTACGCCCCTAAGCAAATAATAAACGTTATTTAATAAAACAGCGACCGCTTAATACTTTACCTAATAAGCAAGCTCCTTATATCGGCGGTGCCCTTGCTATTAAAAGCCGCCGTCCTTCGATACTAGATAAAGGCGCTCGTCCTAATAGACGGGAATAACGAGATCTAGCCTATACCCTAGGCGACTATCGTTTACTATAAGGGAGATAACGACGTTAGATAGCTGCTTAAGCACTTCGCGCGGGAACTCGACGACCGAAGCGGCGGACGGCCGCTATAGCAAATCGCGACTAAGAGTACCGGGTACTCTAGGTCTACTATAGACAATGCGTTTCGGCCCCCTAGGGAGGATGTTCTCGATAAGCTCGAGGCCGTAAAATAGCTATATTTCGCGGAGCTAATATATGCCCGCCCCGTAAAGATAGTCTAGCAAATTCCGCCGGAGCCTACGTCTATCGACGATAGCCGTACCTTACTAATCGAGGCGATACGTAACTATAAATAGGACGACGACGACTTTCGGAAGGTATTAGCTACGTTATAAGGAAATTAGTAGGAGGACACCGACCCGTAAGAATTTAAGCAATACGTCGGCCTCCTTATAAGAGCCGTCGGCGACGCGCTCGAAGATAGCGGCTACGATTAAGTAATAGACGACGAAGACCTCGCCGAACTAAACGCCGACGAGAGGTTATAGTACGAGAGATATATCGCGCTATATTAGAAGTTCGGCACCGCGTTTACCTAACTACTAGAAGAGAATTAGAGAGAGGTTATAGACTATAGCAACTAATTCGACTAGGAAGGCACCGAATAGGACGGCAAATTCGACCCTACTAGCCTCGATAATATTATAGAGTTTATAAATACACTCGCCGATTTCTAGTTAGAAGACGGCACTATTAAATACGATAACGAAGACGAGCCGACCCTAAGTCTACCCCTAATTATCGATTCTATCTAGCGCATATCTAAAGAACCTAACTCCGCTGCGAATGCGATTAAGGCTATAAAAGACCTACCGCTACTATAGTACCTTAGACAAGAGGAAAGCGACCTTTTCAAACTACTTGCCGCGCTCTATAGATTAGTACGACCGAGCGGCGATAAGGGCCTACGCAAGGCGCTCGGAAAACTTACCGCAGAGATTTTTAATAGTCTGCATCCTACTAATAAGAAAAAGGGCCTCCGCTTTCTAGAACTGCGACCTCTATAGCAAGGAGAACCCGATAACGAGCATCCTAGAGACCCCGCAGTTAGCGAATAGCAGTACTTCTTATACTCTCGCGCGTTAACGACCTAGCTAGAGGAAATAGGATATTAAGCATTAGCGGGCAAGGAAGAATAGGGATAGCGAGACGAAAACTAGGGGCGTATAGCCTAAAATCTCTTTTATTATATATACAGATACTAAGTCTACCGTCCGCGTAGTCGCGGACATTTCGGGACCGGGGGATTCTATTACGAAGGCAGGCATAGGCATAGGCTAGGCAGGAGGCCCTAGCCTCCTATAGTATATACTTCTCTAAGCCTAGATAGACTTAGAATAATAATCCACTTTATAACATACAATGCATAACACTCGATCGCCTTTCTAGTGCCTACTACTATACTATATTAGACATTAAGGACGCCTATTACCGCATCCGTATTCGTAAGGGCGATAAATAGAAGACAGCCTTTCGCACTCGTTATAGCTATTTCGAGTACTTAGTTATACTATTTAGGCTAGCAAACGCCCCTACAACATTCTAGTCCTATATCAATCGGGCCCTATTAGGCCTATTAGACTACCTCTATATAGTTTACCTAGATAACATCCTAGTCTATACCTATTTACCTAACATTATAGAGCACTAGGCCGTAGTACGTAAGGTCCTCGACCGCCTACGAGCCTATAGACTATATTACAAACCTTCTAAATGCACCTTTGCTACTAAAGAGGTATTATTCCTTAGCTTCCTCGTATTAACCGAGGGTATTAAGGCTAATCCTAATCGGATCAAAATAATTACTAAATAGCCTGTTCCTACGTCTATTAAGGAGCTTTAATCGTTCCTCGGCTTCGCTAATTTCTACCGCCGCTTTATTAAGGGCTATTTACGGCATATAATACCCCTAACTAAGCTTACTAAAACTAAGGCTAACCCGTCTAGAGAATTCAAATAGACTAATAAGATACAAGCCGCTTTTAACGGTCTAAAGAAGCGATTTACTAAAGTCCCCTTACTATACTATTTTATACTAAGTAAGCAGATCCGTATTAAGACTAACGCTTTATAGTTCGCTATATCGGCTATTATATTATAGCAATTAGATAAGGACTATTACTAGCACCTAATTGCCTTCTTTTTACGAAAGATAATCGATATAGAGCGTCGCTACGAGACCTACGAGCAAGAGCTCCTAGCTATTATCGAGGCCTTTAAGCATTAGAGGCACTATCTCGATAGTGTATAGCACACTATTTAGGTCTATATAGACTATAACAACCTCCGTAGTATTACTAAGGTTACTAGGGTTATAGGTCGATAGGCTAGATAGGCCGTCTACCTCGCCGGGTTTAATTTTAATATATTATATCGGCTAGGCGTAAGTAACCCTACTAATAGCCTATCGAGGCGACCTAATTACGATAGCGAGACTTAGTACATTAATTTATTGTTTCCAACCCTGTAGTATAAGATTGCTATAGCCCGTATTGTTAATAAGTAAGCGTAGGATAAGCGGACTTCCGGACCCCGCGGCGGCAACAAATACTATAGTAGAGTTATCGTTCTTCTAGTATACGTTAAAAGAAAGGACGTAGATCGCTCGAGCTATAATAACTCGATTAAGGACATTGCTATCTATAGTAATAGTCTATATAGCGATAGTACTATAGAAGAGGTTGTAGTAGTTCTAGCTGCTAGTACTATTAGATATATATAATGCGTACCTCGTTCGATAGCGAGGGTGCTATTAAATAACCTTACAAATAGGGATAGTTAATCGTTTATAGATAAGCTATTGCATACTTAGCAGAGGGACGCCTTTGCTATCGAGCGTATTAATAAGCTTATAAGTAGGCGGGCGACTCGATCTAGTAAGAGTAATAACTAGTCGATCGACGATAAGGGTTACTTAAAGTTTAAGGGCAGATACTATATCCCCGCTAAACAATCGATTAGACAAGAGCTTTTAAAGCGATACTATAATAGTAAGCTCGCTAGTTACTATAGTATAGAGAGGTCGCACGAGTTACTATCGCGTATATACTACTAGCTAAATAGTAAGCGGCATATAAAGGAGTATATACAGACCTATATAGTATACTAGCGAGTTAAAGCACTAAAGCACTTACTATTTAGCGAGTTGTCTTTACTCTCTATTCTAAAGAAGCCTTTTATAGAGCTTATAATAGACTTTATTACAGGTCTTCCCCCTACTAAGCGAAGAGGAAGCAAAGACGTCTTTAACGCTATATTAGTCGTTATAGACCGATTCACTAAGGGTGCTCGCTATATTCCTGCTCGTAAGGATTAGACTACTATTAATATAGTAGAGGCGCTATAGACTAACATCTTCTGCACCTATTAGGGAACCCCTAAGGGGATCGTATCCGATCGTAGATCGATACTAATATCTTACTATTAGAGCGAGATTTGCTTATAGCTAAGACTAAAGCATCGGCTATTAACAGCCTTCTATCTATAGACTAACGGTCAAACAGAGAGGCAGAATGCTACCCTATAGCAGTACCTATATAGTTATATTAATAAGAACCCCGAGGACTAGGTCAACCTCCTATAACTAGCTAAATTCGTATACAATAACAGTGTCTACTTATCTACTAAGGTCTCCCCTTATTTTGCTATAATAGGCTAGAACGCTGCCTTACTATAAGACCTATTTACCTCGCTCGAGGCCGAGCGTAAGGAAAGGGAAGCGCGTTAAGTACCCGAAACACTAGCGGCTATTAAGAGGGTTTAGAAGATGCGAGAAATCTATGCTAAGATAGCCGAGAAGTTAATAAAGGCTCAAAAGTACTAAAAGACCTACTACGACAAGCACTATACGCTAATAACCTTTAAACAAGGCGACATAGTTATACTAAGCACTAAGAACCTCCTTATCCGCAAACACCTATTACCTAATAGCAAAACAAGGCCTAAGCTCGTACTAAGATACATTAGCCTATTCCGTATCCGAGAACCGAAGGGTATATAGGCCTACTAGTTATAGCTTCTACCCTATTACACTATCTATAACACCTTCTATATATCCCTCCTTAAGCTATACTATTAACGCGAAGGCGATAAAGCGCCTACTAAGTTAGAAGAAGTCTTAGCTAATAGCGAAGAACTATAGTCTATAGAACGTATCCTATAGCACTAGACTAGGAAAGGCAAGAAGGAGTACCTATTAAGATAGCAAGGCTATTTACCTAAATAGGACTTATAGGAAGCTAAAGGTTCCTTTAAGGACATAACCGAGTTATTAGATAAGTATTAGACTAGCGTAAAGAATAAGAAGAAGGCTAAAAGCTTATAATGTTACTATTAAGGCCTAGGATTAATACTATCCCCGGGATGCTATTAGCTAACTAATTAGAGGCAAGCAATTGTTAGCAATAAAGGACAATAAGACTATACTACTATAGAATCTACCTCTTTACTAGCGTACCCTATAAGACCCTTCTCTTAGCGCCCCTCTTATTCCTTTATTCTATCGAGGCCCTAAGGCCTAAGTGTTAGGGCCAAAGAGGCTATACGTAATTAGCATGTAACTAGGCCGAGTAAAGCCAGGGTCTTAATGCCTTAGGCAGGGCTTAGCGCTTAGCGTTAGGCTAACTCTCCTGCCTTCCTCCCTCTCCTCCTAGATCTCTATCGAATACTAAACTAATTCACTACTACCCTATCTACCTGCTAACATAACCCTTCTTATACAGTATTCGATCTACCCTTTAAGGGCAGTAGCTAGATAGTCCTTATTTCAAGCTTTTAGCGGTATAGCTACGAAAACTATCGATTTAACTATATTACGCCCGAAAAACGGGACCTACACGTACTATTCTATCGAAACAACCGTACTAATTATTAAGTAAGGCCTTCTATACGGCCTATTATACTAAGTTAAGCATACTAAGCCGATATCTACTAATTCCGCTACATCCGCATCTTAGGGGCTAATAATACATTATTAGTGTCGCCCCTTATAATAGCCGGTTTATTACGAAACAACAACCGTGCTGCCGCTAGTAGCGCTAGCAACGACAACGCTAGTAGCACAGTGCCTACCGAAGTGCCTACTAAGGCTCCTACTGAAGTACCTCCTACTAAAGGGCCTGCTACTAAGCCTACTAAAGAAGAACCTGTAATTCTAGGTAACGATCTAGAATTGCCTGTTAACGACATTCTTAACAACATTGTCAATCGACGATATAGCTAGCTAGCCTTTAGGCCCTAGCTAGTAGCGAGACTTTAAGAAGCTACCTAAAACAGGCTTACTGCCCTACGTTAAGAATAATAGCTAAAGGATAATCTCCTCGAGATTCGCCGCCTTTAGGAGGCCCTAACAACTAACACTAAGCCGATAGTAGGGCCTTCCTCGCTATTAGTTCCAGTCTAGAAGAAGGATGCTAAACTCAAGGACTACACCGTGTTTAATAGCTCTAGCCGAAAGTAGTATAACGACTACATTCGTAACTATAAGCTCAACTAGCGCAACGCACTAAGAGCGCTACTAGACGACTATTCCTTAGTCGTACACGCTATATAGTACATTAATAGCGACCTAAAGCGTATATAGGATAACTATTTTAATTCCCTTTACGACTAGACCGCTATTTAGTAGCAAGACTATAAGACCATTATACTAGACACCCTTAGAAACCCTATACTAAGGCAACAATACGCTTAGGACTAATACCTTCGAGCTAAATAAAAGACTGATCAATCGGCTCGCTTATTTAAGGCCTATTTAAAGACCCTCGAGGACGATTTGCTAGCTAAGACCGACTCTATCTAGATTTCCGAAATACGCCCTAAATTGCGATAGGAATTAGTCTTTAAATTAGACCGCCGCCGTATGTTTGAACAGACCAATCTTATACGCATTCAATTTATAGTTAAAGTCGAGACTGCAGAGCGTATAGTATATCTCTAACAACGGTTAGAATCTAAGATACGCCTAGCTACCTATCGTAGCCGCGGAGGAAACTAAGGTTCCTACTAGAACAACAGTACTAACAATAGGAATAGTAGTAACGACCGTAGGAGAAGCCGTAGCCGACGGCTATATAGAGGAGGCCGTAATAGGGGCCGTAGAAGGGGCTCGTATCCCTATAGTACTAATCGCTCGGCTAACAATAGCGGTAATAGCTATAGCAATCCCCTAACCGGACTAAAGTGCTTTAATTGTAATAGCACTAGCTATCTACTAGGCTAATGCGACAAACCTAAGGACTAGGCCCGAATCGACCGTGCTGCCGCTAAGTACCGTAAGCACCTTTTAGCCGCTAATACTACCCCTATCGGTCCTTCGAAAAAAGAATAAGCGCCGCACTAACTGTTAGCCTTGTGCGGCGCAAGACTATCGACATTGTGCTAGCTATTATACGCACCTGTCTCGTACCGGACACGCATAGAACTAACTATAAGACTAAGGTTATACTGGATCTAGGAAATTCAGTTAGTGCCCTTATTAGCTATCGCCTAGCTAAGCAATTAGACCTTCGACAACTGCCTAGGACTAACCTGCTAACCCTTGCTTGGTTTAATAACGCTCGGCACTTGACCTATAGGGCCTACTATGTTTATATAGCCCTAAAGGACGACCTCGGCAATAAGCGCCTACTAAACTTTACTGCCTACGCAGTAGACATAGATAGCCTCCTATCTAAGATTGTTATTAGCAACCCTGTTCTTAAGTACTATACTATAGTTATAGACTTAGGCAGTTAATAGTAGCGATTTAGAATCGCTAGGAAAGAGGACATTAAATACATTAATATTAGCGAGTGCCCTAATAATATTAGGGTCCTATTTATTAGCAACCTAACTCTAGCTAATCCGACGGCCGACCTGCTCGGTAGTAATAACGATAAACTAGTGCCCCCTAATAGCATAGATCCTAAACAACTTAAGCGCATACTAGAACCTATTCGAGAGACCTATATTAATATGTTTAAACACTACCTAGCATCGACATTGCCTATGTTTAAAGAGACGGATTATAAGATTGATATTATAGAGGGCAAGGAGGTTCCTTTTAGCCCCCTCTACAACCTTAGCGAACGAGAGCTTGCTATATTGCGTAAGTACCTAGAGGAAAACCTAGCTAATAGTCGAATTCGGTATAGCAACAGCCCTACTAGTGCACCTATCCTATTCGTACTAAAGAAAGATAGTAGCCTACGTCTATATATCGACTATCGTAGGCTTAATACTGTTACTATTAAAGACCGCTATCTACTTCCTCTTATTAATAAGACCCTCGATCGCCTTTTAGGTACCTACTACTATACTATACTAGACATTAAGGATGCGTACTATCGTATCCGCATTCGTAAGGGCGACGAATAGAAAACAGCCTTCCGTACTTGCTATAGCTATTTCGAATACTTGGTTATACTATTTGGCCTAGCTAATGCCTCTATAACATTTCAGTCCTACATTAATCGGGCCCTTTTAGGTCTATTAGATCACCTCTATATAGTTTACCTAGATAACATCCTAGTTTATATATACTCTCCTAACATTGCGGAATACTAGGCTATAGTCCGTAAGGTACTCGATCGCCTAAGGGCCTATAGCTTGTACTACAAACCCTCTAAATGCACCTTTGCTGCTAAAGAGGTGTCCTTCCTTAGCTTTCTCGTATTAACCGAGGGTATTAAGGCTAATCCTAATCGGATTAAGACTATTACTAAGTAGCTAATACCTACTAGTATTAAGGAGCTTCAATCGTTCCTCGGCTTTGCTAATTTCTACCGTCGCTTTATTAAGGGCTATTTACGGTATGTAATGCCCCTAACTAAACTTACTAAGACTAAGGCAAATCCATCTAGAGAGTTTAAATAGACTAATAGAGCACAAGCCGCTTTTAATAGTCTAAAGCAGCGCTTTACTAAAGTCCCCTTATTACACTATTTCGTACTAAACAAGCAGATCCGAATTAAGACTAACGCTTTATAGTTCGCTGTATCGGCTATTATATCCTAGCAATTAGATAATGACTATTACTAGCACCCGATTGCCTTCTTCTCGAGGAAGATAATTAATATAGAGCGTCGCTACGAGACCTACGAGTAAGAGCTCTTAGCTATTATCGAGGCCTTTAAGCATTAGAGGCATTACCTCGATAGGGCCTAACATACGATACAGGTCTATATAGACTATAACAACCTCCGTAGCATTACTAAGGTTACTAGAGTTATAGGTCGACAGGCTAGATAGGCCGTCTACCTCGCTAGGTTTGATTTTAATGTGTTATATCGGCTAGGCGTAAGCAACCCTACTAATAGCCTATCGAGGCGACCTGATTACGATAGCGGGACTTAGTAATCCATTAATTTATTGTTTCTAACCCTATAGTATAAGATTGCTATAGCCCGTGTTATTAATAAGCACGCGTAGGATAAGCGGCTTACCGGACTCCGCGACGGCTTAAAGTATATTAATGCTCTTACTATATTAATAGTGCGTATTAAGGCAAGAGCTAAGGATATAGACAGGAGAAGTTATAATAACTCCCTAGTCGATATCGCTATATATAGTAATAGCGATTAAAGCACTAATGCAGTTAATCCGGCTACTAGTACTATTAGATGTATACAATGCGTACCTCGTTTAATAGCGAGGGTGCTGTTAAATGACCTTACAAATAGGGATAGTTAATCGTTTATAGATAAGCTGTTACGGGCTTAGTAGAGGGACGCCTTTGCTGCTGAACGTATAGACAAGCTTGTAAGTAGGCGAAAGACTCGATCTAGTAAGAGTAACAACTAGTCGATCGATAACAAAGGTTATTTGAAGTTTAAGGGCAGATACTATATCCCCGCTAAATATTCGATCCGATAAGAACTTCTTAAGCGACACTATAATAGCGAGCTTGCCGGTTACTATAGTATAGAGAGGTCGTACGAGCTACTATCGCGCACATACTACTAGCTAAATAGTAAGCGGGATATAAAGGAATACGTTAACACGTATGCCGTATGTTAACGTATTAAGGCACTAAAACATTAGCCTTTTAGCGAGTTGTCCTTATTACTAATCCCTTATAAGCTATTTGTAGAGCTTATAATAGACTTTATTATAGGCCTTCTACCTGCTAAACGTAGGGGTAGCAAGGACATCTTCGATGCTATCCTTATTATAGTAGATCGGTTTACTAAAGGCGCTCGATATATCCCGGCACGGAAGGATTAGACTGCTATCGACATAGTAGAGGCTCTGTAGAGCAACATCTTCTATACCTATTAGGGGACCCCTAAGGGGATAGTCTCTAACCGGGGTACGACATTTACATCCTATTATTAGAGCGAGATATGCCTATAGCTAAGACTAAAGCATCGGCTATTAACAGCCTTCTATCTATAGACTAACGGTTAAACAGAGAGGCAGAATGCTACCCTATAGCAGTACCTGCGTAGCTACATTAATAAGAACCCTAATAACTAGGTCAATCTCCTATAACTAGCCGAATTCGTATATAACAACAGTGTCTACTTATCTACTAAGGTGTTACCTTATTTCGCTATAATAGGAAGCAACCCTGCGCTACTATAAGACCCATTTACCTCGCTCGAGGCCGAGCGCAAGGAAAGGGAAGCGTATTAAGTACTAACACCTAAGACACTAGCGGCTATTAAGAGAGTTTAAAAGATGCGAGAGATTTACGCTAAGATAGCTAACAAACTAGCAAAAGCCTAGGCCTATTAGAAGGCCTATTACGACAAACACTATATACCGATAACCTTTAAGCAAGGCGATATAGTTATGCTAAGCACTAAGAACCTCCGTATCCGCAAGCACCTATTACCTAACGGCAAAACAAGGCCTAAGCTCGCACTAAGATACATTAGTCTATTCCGTATTCGAGAAGTTAAGGGCTCCTCCGTATAGGCCTATTAGTTATAGCTTCCTCCTTATTATACTATCTATAACACCTTCTATGTATCCCTCCTTAAGCTATATTACCTACGCGAGGGGGATGAAGCCCCTACTAAACACGAAGACATACTAGCGGATAGTAAAGAGCTATAGTCTATAGAACGTATCCTGCAGCACCGGACTAGGAAAGGTAAGAAGGAATACCTATTAAGATAGTAAGGCTATTTACTAGAATAGGACTTATAGGAAGCTAAAGATTCCTTTAAGGATATAGCTAAGTTGTTAAACGAGTATTAGACTAGCGTAAAGAATAAGAAGAAGGCTAAAAGCTCGTAATATTACTAAGGCTTAGGAATAATGCTACCCCCGGGGTACTATTAGATAACTAATTAGAGGCCGGCAAACTAGGACAATAAGACTATACTACTATAGTAAACGCGTACCGAGTGTTAACAAGCGCGCTACGACGCGTTAACTAATTGCCTACTCTTTTAAGGACTCTATCTCTTTACTAACGCGCCCTATAGGTCCCCCTCTTATTCCCTTATTCTATCGAAGCCTCGAGGCCTAAGCGATCGGCGAAGGCGCGCGCGTAGCGGATAGTGCCGGCGGTGTGTTAGAAGAAACGGTATACGCCTATATTAGTAACGGTATTACGGAGTGTGTTACCGTTTAAGAAAGGAAGGACATAGCTATATTAGTAACGGTATTACTAAGTTGTTATAGGTTAAAGAAGGAAATTAGAAGAAGGTAAAGTTAGCGCTAAGACGACTAGCGCCGCTATTGTTAACATTACCTAGTCGCTACTAATGTTAACCTTACCTATATCAAAACTTTAAGGCCGAGTTAAAACTTTAAGCCGCTTAAAAGATTAAGTAGCTTAATAGACTAACTAACTAAGGGCAAAACTATAGAGCTAAGCTAGCCGGGGTCGATCTTGCGGACAATAGGTTACTCCTCGATCTATCTAACCCTTTAAGCGAGGCGAACCTCTACTACTATACTTATAATAGCCTTTACTTATAGAAACTAGACGAGCTGTATTTTTTAAAAGATAAGATAAGATTGACAATTAAAGGCTACCAAACCTAACTAATTAGGGCTAGCGAAACTACGAACAATAATAGCCCTCGTAATAACAAGAACAATCCCTTAGAACGGACAACCCTCGGAAGCGGACATTTCTAGGTCTTTTAAGAGTAGACGCAGAGAACTCGGTACGATATTACTTAGAACGGGGGCAGTGCTATAATACCCCGTATACCTACCTATTATAGTAGGGAAGGTACGCTCGTATTATAATTAGTCGATAGTCCTTAATTCTTGTAGCTTTATGTCCCTTTACTTTATTATATATAAGGATAGCGCAGTTAGAGTTAGACATTGTATTAGAAGGTAAGGTTTGACATAGTTATATAATCGGTAGTTGCGTATTTAATTTAGCGCGGATTAAGCAGCTTATTAGGCCTGCTAAGTTAGTAGCGATAGAGATTAGAATAAGACCGGCTACGAGGGCGCGGCCTTTAGAAGGGAAGCGTATGTTAGGGCTAAAGAGGCTATACGTAATTGGCATGTAACTAGGCCGAGTGAAGCTAGGGTCTTAATGCCTTAGGCAGGGCTTGGCGCTTAGCGTTAGGCCAACTCTCCTACCTTCCTCCCTCTCCTCCTAGATCCTTATCGAATACTACACTAATTTACTACTACCCTATCTACCTACTAACATAACCCTTCTTATACTAAGCGATCGATAAGGGCGATGCGCGCGCGCGTACGAATAACGGTAATAAAGATAATAGCGTCGCGCTACGAGCTAGCGAAGGACGGCGCGGCTAGCGCGGCTATATTAGTAATAGTATTGCAAAGTATATTGCTATTTAAGAAAGGAAGGATATAGCTATATTAGTAACGGTATTGCCGAGTTATTATTAGTTAAAGAAGGAAATTAGAAGAAGGTAAAGTTAGCGCTAAGACGACTAGCGCTACTATTATTAATATTACTTGCTATTGTTACTACGCCTATAGATACAACCTTACCTATACTACGAGCCTAAGGCACCCTTAATTAAAACTTAATCAAAACTTTAAGGCTAAGTCAAAACTTTAAGCCGCTTAAAAGATTAAGTAGACTAATAGACTAACTAACTAAGGGCAAAACTATAGAGCTAAGCTAGCCGGGGTCGATCTTACGGACAATAGGTTACTCCTCGATCTTTCCGACCCTTTAAGCGAGGCGAACCTCTACTACTACACTTATAATAGCCTTTACCTATAGAAACTAGAAGAACTAAGTTTTTTAAAAAGATATAATTAGTTGACACTTAAAGGCTGCTAAACCTAACTAATTAGGGCTAGCGAAACTACGATAGTAAATAATAGCCCTCGTAATAATAAGAATAAACCCTCGGAAGCAGACAACCCTCGGAAGCGGACATTACTAGGTCTTTTAAGAGTAGACGCAAAGAACTCGATATAACATTACTTAGAACGGAGGCAGTACTATAATACCTCGTACGTCTACCTATTATAGTAGGGAAGACGCGCTCGTATTGTAATTAGTCGAAGGCCCTTAATTCTTATAGATATATATTACTTTATAGTTTATTATATATAGGGATAGCGTAGTTAGAGTTAGACATTATACTATATTAGAGGTAAGGTTTAATATAGTTACATAATCGGTGGTTATGCGTTCAATTTAGCGCGGACTAAGCGGCCTATTAGACCTACTAAGTTAGTAGTAATAGAGGTTAAGACTAGAATAAAGACCGGCTACGAGGGCGCGGCCTTTAGAAGGGAAGCGTATATTAGGACTAAAGAGGTTACACGTAATTGGTATATAACCGGGCTCGAGTAAAGCTAGGGTCTTAATGCCTTAGGCAGGGCTTAGCGCTTAGCAATAGGCTAACTTACCTGCCTTCCTCCCTCTCCTCCTAGCTCCTTATCGAATACTACCTATACCTACTACTACCCTATCTACCTACTAATATACCCTTCTTATACTCTACTAATAGCTTTATTAAAATTAATAGTACTATTAGTAGTCTTACTAATATTTTCGCTATAGGGACCTTTATACTAGTCGATAGGCTTCGTATTTAGTAGAATATAGCTATATCTAGGTCTTTAGTCTACGTTAAGCTCCTACTAAATTTTTATTAGCGTTTTACGCTTATATCCGGGTTTCGTTAAGCGCTTTCGATTTACGTTCTACGCTAAAATCTAGAATAAGTTAAACTTCCCTTTAATCTTTAATTAAATATTACTTCTACTAAAATTCTTAGCTAATTATTTCGGTCTTAGCGGACAACTTAGATTTTCGTAGGCGGTAGGCGCGGTATCTAGATTAGTAGCTACGATACTAATTATTTCGGTATTAGCGGACAACTTAGATTTTAATACTAGCTAATACTAGCTAATAGTCCGAGCTAATACTAGCTAACACTAGCTAATACTAGCTAATACTAGCTAGCTAACACTAGCTAATACCTACGCTAAAATCCGGGGCAAGTCAAATTTCCCTTTAATATTTGTTTCGATTGACGTTCTACGCTGAAATCCGGGGTAAGTCAAATTTCCCTTCAATCTTTGATTAAATATTACTTCTGCGAAATTTCTCAGCCAATCATTTCGGTCTTAGCGGACAACTTAGATTTTCGCGGGCGGTAGCCGCGGTGTCTAGATTGGCAGCTGCGCTGCCAATAATGTGATGGTACCTTTATGTAGCAGTCTGTCATTGCGCTGATGCAATGCAACGGCTGCATCATTCTGGCCGTGACATCATTCATCACAGACTCGAGCACTCGTCTAGAATAGGCTCCGGTCCGGAGTATGTTTTCCAGTTGCCATTTCGAGAACCAGGTCATGAGCGCTCGCGTCCTCGGGAGGTCGCCGCTGTGCTTTGTCTTATTCGACCTTTGCTTCCAAGCATAGTTCCGCTCAAAAAAGCTCTCAAGCAAAGCTTGCGAGAAAGCCTTGTTGGATCGCTGCAGTGACTGTTTGGAGCATACTCAGAATCAAGTCCGTACTCAACGCCATTTCCAACCCGTTCGCAGGTCGCTGATGAGCAATTGACTCTTTGCTGTACCTTCCCTGGAGGTCCATATCATGACATTCACCCAATCATACTCTTCTTCCTCCCTCTCATTCTAACATCTTCCAACTTCTTCAGTGTCTTCTTTGCACCCTTGAAAGATCCCTCATAACCATTCAAGACCTCGTCGAAAAGTCTCTCTTCCTTGGGATGCGTACTCCCAAAAGCTCTTTCCAGAACATATAAATCCACAGCTCGATCCTCTTCCATCGTAGCATTTTGAACCGCGAGCCCGAAATCAATCAACACAACTTCTTCCGTCTCGTCCGGTCCATCGTCGCTCGTCGCTCGTAACATCATATTACTAGTCGTCAGATCCCCATGCACAACTCCAATGTCATGTAACTTGCCCACTGCAGCACCAATCCTCCTCAGCAATGACCTCAACTCATCCTCTCCAGCTTCCCATCCTCTAATAACCGCCTTGACCGTTCCCGGTCCCTCAATCCACTCAGAGACCATCCAACCCTGTTCCCAATCCAGCGCATAGATTTGTGGCACTTTAACACCTTCTCTTAGACATTTTACCAGGACCCTGGCTTCCGCGAGGATTCTCTGGCGCGTGAGTCTTCGGTCTAAAGTTGGATGTCTCCATGGCTTTTTTGGCCGGACTTTCAAGGCTGCGGATTGGGTGGGTGTGAGGAACTGAGTTTTGTAGAGAAGGGCTTCGGCGCCTTGGGCTATGAGTTGGAAGGCTGAGAGTGGAGAATTGTTGAAGGGTGGTGGGAGGGAGCGAGGTGGATGGGACGCGAGGTCAGTGTTGGTATCGGTTGTCATGGTGTGGTTAATGTCAGAAATGAAGAAGAGGTAGCGTCATTGTCGAGCTCGAGGTTCGCGAAAAGTTGGACTTGGCATGAAGCTGTTCGGCGATATCGGCAGAGTGCAACGTGCAAGCTCCATCTTGTGCAAAAGCAGAAACGTGAAAGTAAAGGTCGAGGATCAGAGAGCTTGAAAGACTGCTAGGCTTTCATGATCTAATAAGAAGCCTGCGCTATGGACATAACTGCGCTCGCTACATAAGGCGGCGTGGGTATCGTGACGTGCACACTCAATCGCAAAAATCCTTCTCGCTCCTAAAACGCCTCGGAGGTTGCCCTACCAGTTCTCAAATCATCAATTTCCATAGTTCATTGAAGTCATGCCAAAAGTCCTTCAATCTCAGCCCCCTCTCCTATTTTATCTTCTTCAATCCTCCCAAATCGTCTCTAGGTCCAAGTCTGCCCTCCTCTCACCTCCGCAGACCGACCAGCGTTTCCTCTCCCGGTTGCCTCCCCTGCTGAACCCGAAGCCTCTCGGGGCGTCGAGACTGCCTCGCCGTCGTGGATTGTCATCGGGATCCTCACCGCGCTCTGCTCGTTCTGCTCTCTCAGCTGCCAGCTTCAGTCTCTCGATGCGCTCTGCCTCGATTGCCATGCTCTCCAAATCTGGATCATCCTCGATCGTTTCCAGGGATGTTATTGAAGGTGATCGCGATCGTTGCGAAGTTGGTGTGGAAGGAATGCTGCTGAATGATGAAGAGCTTGCATAATGATGGAGTGGTGGATACGCTTCATTGAATCGTTGAGGGCCCAGCGAAGGCGAGTTGGAGCCGGAAGATGCAGTAGATAAGTTGCTCGTATGGTCGATGTTGCTTCCAGGGTAAGATGTAGGTGCATTCGCATTAGTTACTGTATGCAAAGGTGAAGCCGGACGTCGTCGCAGTGACGACGACCGCAAGAACGGCATCGCTGCTGGAACAGGCAGTGGCTGACGCGGAGTGATGTCCAGCTCACTGTCTTCCTGAATCGACTCAATCCCGCTTCCTCCCACAGGTGACTCGTACCAGCTCGGTGACCTTGGCGGTGGGTTATAGCTGCTGCTCTCATTTTCCGCTCGCAGGGGAGATCTCTGTCGAGCAGGAGATCGCATGGGGGAACTGGGCGAGAGCGAGGCATTTGAGGGCATGCTCAATTCGAAGGAGCGCGAGGCTGAATGCACGGCTGGGCTGGAATGTGCTCTGGTCATGGCCGGCGCGCTCAGTGCCGCTCCACTCGAACGCGAGCGAAGGTGGCTTCTCGAGTAGGGAGATCGGTTGCGGTGACTGCTCGTCGGTCGAGGTTGGTTGAAGTGGCTTTGCAGCAGTGCCGCTGGGGAAGGGTCTGTTGAAGTGCGAGCGGCTTCTGGTCGCAGCTTGAGGGGTCGAGGAAGTGGATGTGCTAGACCAAGTGAAAGGGTCGCTTCCACGTCTGAGTCTGCTGGATTGAAACGATCGACGGGCGATTCGGGCTCGAGGTCCTCATCGTCGTGCTGGCTAGCCTGGCGAAGGGTGTTGATCCCCACGGGCCCGGGGGCACTCATCATGCTGTCGGACGGCGGAGGGGGGATCAAGGTTTAAGTGCTCGCTATGAATCGGATCGAGCGAGGGGTTTCGGGTGTGCGTAACACCCTGGCCCTGGTAGACAAGTCCCCAAGTTGCACTCCCGTCACAGTTTGCGACAGAGAGCGATGTTCGACAGAGAGTGGTGTTCAGCAGAGAGTGATGCAGTCTAGGAGTTCGGAAGGTTGGCAATCACTACTGCCAAATAGCCGGCTGTGGGAGGGAGGGCCAGAGCAAGCCTGTCTCAAGACTCGACGCAGGGACTGTGATGCTAGAGAAGCCGGCGACGTATGTTATTGCTCCACCCTACCTAATTGTTCACCAACGGTGACGATCAGGGCCGCCTGCACTCCACGGTTCCTTATAACGGCCGCCTGGGCGTGAACGCTCCTTCACCACTGACTCGAACTGTCATACCGGTTGCCCAGCTGACGTGTAACTTACTATGAATAAAGCCGCCATCTCTGAGCTTTAATCATCAAGGGACATAACGACGTTTCACATGCAATAACTAAAAGTCAGCAGGCCAACGACAGGGCGGCGGCGGCCTGGACGGAGAACAGCGGTCCGTCCGGTTCTGCAAGTCGTGTGCCCAGCGCAGCAACAATAATTGAAGCGTAACTTATGGCCAGGCCAGCACCCGTGCATGCAACTCGGCTGCATCTTTATGCATATTGTTGCCCTACTCCCGTTCGTCGTCTCTGATGATGATTTCCCATGCCCTCATATACAGCAACGACACCCTTTCATGCCGGTGATCCGCGAGGGGAAGGACGAGACGAAATTCTAGCGCCCCAAAAAGGGACACACTTTTATAGAAGCCGGCCACGGAGAACATGGAAGAACCTTATAAGTCGCAGGTGACGCTCAGACTGCGTACAGTCTTGGCACGCGCTGTATGCAGAAGAGCCTGACAGAACGCCGTTTGGGGCATCGCTATTCGTCGATCTGTGGATGCGACGTGTGGGAGACACAGGAGAAAGTGGAGAAAGCCGACAAAATGGAGGATTGAGTTCCATCCGGCAACAGCTTCTTCCCTTCTCCACTGCTCTCTTCAGCAGGCTACTTTGCTTGGTAAATGTCATCTATCGACATGGAATCAATTTAACCGCCGAGACCAGCATCAGGCAGCACGCGTGACACTTCAGGTCTCACCATTACCCGAAGCAGGCACTTCCTCCTCGCTGCCGCTGTCATCATCTGCGCCATCGGTGGATGGTCTCTTCTTGCGTTTCCTCATCGAGCCATTGACGGCGCGCTCCACAACTCTGTTCCCATGCTCCTGTGCCATGGCTTCTGACTTCTCCACAATTCCTTTCTTGGGTGGCGATGGTGGGAGAAGTTGATTGCCATTCACGATCTGCCATTTAGTGATCCGTAGCTCCTTCCATTTCTGCGCGACTTTCACTCGAACCAGATCTCCCGTGGCAATGGCATCTTCGAGAGAATCATGCCCACGCTCACCACCATTCTGAATGCTCCGATGCAGATATCTCTCGCTGAGATTCTTCAGCCCAAAGCGCATAGGCAGACCGCGTGGATGCGGGAATAGGAGAACTGTATCGACGATCGTCGGGTGGCACAGTCTGACAGTGTTCAGATCGTTATCAATTGCGTGGCCCATCAATGGCGTTTTGGGAGTGAGGTAGTTGCAGAGGAGTTCGCGAGCTTTTGCTGGACCTTCCACCAGCGGTAGACGTGCTCGTTCGTTCTCCGTTGGTGCTGGAGGAGTATAATCTGCCCACTTATCGTAGGGTATGGATCGAGTGTAGTCATCGGGAAAGATGCCAGAGAAGCGACTATTGAGGTCAATGATCGCACCCACAGGTCGGACGAGGACATCAACGAGCTGCTCGTTGTACGGCCAGGACACGGCAGTCAGCCGGATCAACTCCAACCCTTTCGTCGTATAGCCCATCTCACAATCAAACGTCACTGCCTGGACCGCTCGTCCGCGTGAATCCTTTCGAGGCGATTCATTTTCTGGAGTGTTTTCGAACGGAAGAACGGCCGCAAGTCGCGCCGGGCTACTGGTCTTGAAGACATGATGTTCATGTCTGGTGCATCCGGGTGCGCCAACCAGGTTGCTGCAACATGGAAAGTAAGGCTCCCTTGGGCCAGTCTCTCTATCGGTCTTCAGTCGTTGCCGGAAGACTTTTCGATTTGGATGGAAATAACACGGCCCGTTGGCAGTAAGTTGACCATCTTCGTTGCGATCAGGGAAGACTTGAAAGCGCGAGGAGCAGCGATCGCACACTTCCCAATTTTCACTTGCTACAACAGCCGCAGCGGCTTCAGCGGCTTGCTCTGCTGTTGGAGGTACAGGGATATATCCGTGTGCCGCAAGCGGCTTCTGGTCGGCTACCAGGTGCGGCAGGATCAAATGTTCCTGACTGAGTAACAATCCGGTCTCGATGGGCCTCTCGGTCTTCTTGACAGGCTCCGGCTGTCCTTTGCCAAAGGTGATCTTCACTTCCTTGACCCATTCCTCAAGAGGCATCTTCCTCAAAGCGGCGATTCGTTGCTTGATGACATTTGAATAGACCTGTGGATTGTCGCGCGCCACTTTCTCCTCCCCATCGAGTGCGAACTTGATGAGCTCTTGCTCATCCAACCGAAGGAGGTGTTTCTGCTCCAGACCTGGGGCTTCACATAGCATTGTGTTGAGGCGCACCATCTCCATATGCAAGTGCTTGAGAAAGTTTTGTCTCTTAGGGTGTCCGACTGGATCATTTGTGATCAGTCGAGGGTTGAGGGTTTCGATCTTGCCATTGCCCAGCGTTCCTGGTTGTTTGGGGGGTGGTACGGCCTTGTTTGCTAATGCTCCTGAGACACTCGGGCCGCCGATTGTCGTGGCTTTGTCGTTTGTGGGCGGAGGAGTTGTGGGCTTGCTGAGGCTGACTGGAGGCTGTGACTTCAAATTTGGCGATGAACTCTGACTTGGTGCAGCATACGATTGGGAAAGTGGCGATTTCTTGACAGCGGCCAGTTGCTTGCGAATGATGTCGGCTCTGCTCGGCGGCTTGTCCGCGAGAGTGTCGTAGGTGACTTTGCGACGCTTGCTCGCTGGCTCGGGGAAATCATCTTCTGGAGATGGTTGTTGAGGCGTGGTTGCTGTCTTCGAGACATTTGGTATTGATGTGGTTTGCGCGCCGGGTGTCTCGGCCGACGGCTTCTTTTCATGAGAATAGATGCAGCTGGTCAAGTTGCACTTTTCTCCCGCCGGACAGGCTATGTTCTTGAATAGCGTTGTCGTTGAGAACACCATCTTTGACTGCTGTCTGCAAGCATCTCACGAGGCGAGTGGTGTGATGAAGGGCGTTCTTAATGTGAGTTGAGAGTCGCGCGCATGTGAAGCTAGCTACGCGATGTGAGCAGTCTGGCGAGCGAAGTTCCACCAGGAGTGAATGGGATCGGCGTCTCACTTTGGATGTGAGTACTGACATTGGTTCTGTGACAGGGAAAGGCGAAGCCGGGAGAAGGCGTGAAAGCAATTCATGGCGCTCGCGTTTCGAATGGACCGGACAAACGTGTGCTTGGCTTACCTACCATTTGCGCCGTGGGCCACAGTTGAGTGCGCCCTGTCGACAATCGGGACTGGGCAAAGACACTGCTTGTGTATGGAGCGCAATGTTCGGCCGAAGCTGTTCTGCACATGTCAAAGAAGTTGAAAGAACCAGCAGCAGAAAGGGCTGCTGTGAACGGAATGTAGCCGGATCGGGATCGGGATTTGCGCTGACATTTTGTCCGATTTGACGACATCATCATGAACAGCGAATCGAGGCGAAGGCGTAATGATGGCTGCAGCGTGATTCCTGATCCATGGGCTATACAATAGAAGCCTATGAAGGCGTCGTAGGTCCAGCTGTCATTCGTTCTTGATCCCACAACTGTTTCCGCGCAATGTCTTCACCAGCAAAGAAAGCTGATCACTTGGCAGTGCTTGTGCATGGTACGAAAGCAGCCATTGTAAGGAGCCCAGGCAGCTACTGACATTCACTCCCTAGGTCTTTGGGGTCACCCCAAACACCTGGACTACCTGCGAGACACACTACAGAAACAATACCCTACCGATCGTCTACACGTGCTTGTTGCGACAACGCTCAGTGACAACAAAACATACGATGGAGCCGACGTGGGAGGCGAGCGAGTCGCAAACGAGATTGAAGAGGAGATTGCCAAGTTGAAGGAGGATGGCTACGACATTATGAAGATCAGCATGGTGGGCTACTCGTTCGGAGGATTGATTTCGAGATATGCGATCGGTTTGCTGTATAGCTCAGGCCTCTTCGAGCGAGTGAAGCCCATCAACTTCACAACATTCGCGACACCCCATCTAGGAGTGCGCACACCAAAGCGAGGATGGCGGTCGACCTTATTCAACTCGATGGGACCTCGTACCTTAAGCACGTCTGGACAGCAGATGTTTCTGGTCGATTCCTTCAGAGAAACCGGTCGCCCCCTACTCTCCGTCCTCTCCGACCCCAACAGCATATTCATGAAAGGCCTTGACACGTTCAAGAATAAATGGCTCTACGCCAACACAATCAACGACAGGAGTGTGCCCTGGTACACAGCAGCATGGTCAAGGACGGATCCTTTCGTCGAACTCGACAAAATCGAGCTTCACTACCTAGACCCACAACCACCTCCAGGAGAAGTCATCCTCAAACCAAATTCAGGCTTCGTAACACCGAAGAGGTCCCCTTACGAAAACATGACCTTTTTCGAACGCCTCAAAACCATCCCACACCGAGCCCTGAGCAACCTACCCTTCTACATCCTCCTCGCAACCCTCATGCCAATTTTCCTCCCAGCTTTCCTCCTGAACAGCGGCTACCAGACCTACCAATCCGCCCAGCGCATCGCAGCCCACAATTCCGGAAAAGTCTTCAAACCCGAGAAATACCGGGTAAAGTTCCTCGAAGACGCAGAAGCCGTGCAAGATAGGTTATACGAAAGATTCACAAATCGGCAACGAGAAGAATATCTACCCACACCACCACCAGAACGTGCAGAAGAGGACAAATCCAGTGCTGAGCAGTCGCCCGAAAGACCAGATCTGAGATTGAGCAGAAGAGAAAGTGCCAGGGAACGAGCTCACGATTTCAAGATTTTGGCTTTGACGGAAGAACAGTTTGATATGATTGAGAATTTGGATAAACTTGGCTTTGAGAAGTATCCTGTGCATATACAAAAGGTGCGTCGAACGAACCCAGAAAGTCCTAGATATGACGGAAGGATTCTACTGACGCAGACCAGGTACGGCACACGCATGCAGCAATTGTGGTTAGAATGCAGAAGGACAGTTTTGTTGAAGGCAAGGCTGTGGTTCAGCACTGGGCTGAGAAATTTGAACTTTAGCGGGCATAGAATAGATGTTCAATTGCATTATCGTGCTTTCTGTCGCGGTCCTGCACATGTTGGTTCCATTTCATCGGCCCAGGTTTCCTGCGCGCCTTGCTGTCCACTGCCCGCGGTGGTGATCATTTCGTAGACGCCTTGTTATTCACGCCCATCGAGAGAAAATGCGATGGACTTGGAGGAGCTAAGAGACGTATCACTGACAAAGGAAACAGTTACTTCGCGTATCTACAATGCTGCTCTAACTTCACCTCATTGCTCTCTCTCTCGTCTGATGTGGTACTTGAGCTGACAAGATCCTCTTGTCTTGCTAATTCGAACTCAAAGCTTGCCTTTTGTACTATACACGACCCGGCTCCGGGACAAGTCTAGAAATTCTACGAGAAGCTCTTGGTGAAGTTAACGACAACATCCTTCAGCTTGCCTTCAAGATCCTTGCTCAATGATCCCTCCTTGTCGATCTGCTCGAGAAGAGCGCTCTCGTTGCTCTTCAGGTGGTTGAGGAAGTCTGCTTCCCACTGGAGGATCTTGTTGACTGGAACGCTGTCAAGATGACCGTTGACACCGGCGAAGATAAGTGGGACCATCTCGTTGACAGCCATTGGCGAGTATTGCTTCTGCTTGAGGAGCTCGGTGAGACGTTCACCACGGCTGAGGGTCTGCTTGGTGGCGGCATCAAGATCGGAACCGAACTGGGCGAAGGCAGCGACCTCGCGGTATTGGGCCAAGAAAAGCTTGAGCGAACCAGCGACTTGCTTCATGGACTTGAGCTGAGCGGCGGAACCGACACGGGACACGGAAAGACCGACGTTGATGGCTGGACGGATACCCTTGTAGAAAAGTTCGGACTCCAAGAAGATCTGGCCGTCGGTGATGGAAATGACGTTGGTTGGAATGTAGGCAGACACGTCACCACCCTGGGTCTCAATGACTGGGAGAGCAGTGAGGGATCCCTCGCCAAAGTTCTTGTTCATCTTGGCGGCACGCTCGAGCAGACGGGAGTGGAGGTAGAAGACGCTGAAAAACATTAGACGTGGTAAAATGCTCAGGCGCGTGGGAAGACTCACTCTCCTGGGTAGGCCTCACGACCTGGTGGGCGACGGAGCAACAGGGACATTTGACGGTAGGCGACGGCTTGCTTGCTGGAAGGGTAAGGTCAGTGGATGCTGCAGATATGAAAGGAAGAAGTCGTGTACCTCAGGTCATCGTAGACTGGAACATGGTTAGCAATTGAACATCTCAACTTCGAGACGACACTAGAACTTACTGATGACGGCGTGGCGGCCTGTTCCAGTGAAGAATCTAAAGTCAGCAAATGTCCCCAAAGCATTAGCATGGATGGTATGCAATTACCGTTATCTAAAATACAGTCAGTAAGAACTCAATTAATTGAATGGACTTGTTAGTTCCGTACCTCTGAACCATTCTCCCATGGAGCAAGCAGAGAAAGGAGCCTGGTGGGTTATTAGTACAATGGTCTCCTCGCCAAGAGCTTGATCGGGTCCAACTCACCAAGAACTGAAGGGGTGCGGCCTCAGAAGCAGTGGCGGCAACAACACAGCAGTACTTCATTGCGTCGTTCTCCTCAAGGGTCTGGACGAGCTGAGCGACGGTAGAACGCTTCTGACCGACGGCAACGTAGATACAGTAGAGCTTCTTCGTCTCGTCGTTGGAGTTGTTCCATCGCTTCTGGTTCAACATGGTGTCGAGAGCGACGGCAGTCTTTCCGGTTTGACGGTCACCAATGATCAGCTCACGCTGTCCACGTCCAATTGGCACCATGGCGTCGATGGACTTGAGACCGGTCTGCACTGGCTGGTTGACAGACTTGCGAGGAAGGATACCTGGGGCCTTCATCTGGGCACGACGACGTTCCTTGGTCTTGATTGGGCCCTTGCCGTCAATTGGGTTACCAAGAGCGTCGACGACACGTCCAAGAAGCTCTGGGCCAACTGGGACGTCGACCTGTGAGTGACGGCATTAGCGCCAATGGTATAGCTTGGCACGTGGTTGCTGCAGATACTCACAATCTGTCCAGTACGCTTGACAGTCTCGCCTTCCTTGACCAATCTGTCGGAACCGAAGAGCACAACACCGACCTGGCCGGCCTCGAGGTTCATGCACATGCCGGTGACACCGGAGGCGAACCTTTGATGCTTGTTAGCCGATCTGTCCGCCCGGTGCGGAAGCAATTCTCAACGTACTCGACCAGCTCCTCAGCCTGGACATTGTTCATGCCGTAGACACGAGCAATACCGTCACTTGTAGTTCGTCAGCCTCTGTCCGTTTTTTGATCTTCTGCCCTTCTCTGCCATACCCGACAGTCAGAACACGGCCAGTCTCGGCGAGACCTGCCTCCTCCTGCACGCCACGGATTCTCTGCTCGAGGATGGACGACACCTCAGTGGGTGCGGCCTTGGTGTCGGCGGCATAGCCACGGGTGATGTTGACGGCGGCTGGGGCGGATCGCTGCTGTAGATGAGAAGTGATGTTAGCGCGCTGCTCTGTGTGTAGCATCGGACATGCCAGGCAGGTCTCCGATCATCCAACGGAGCTCTCAATGCGCCTCAAAATGCCACCCGGTGTATTTCTCGAGCCCATTGAGCTCATCGATGGTGATTTCGCGAGGCATTGGAGCTTCGTTGTCGGCGCGGGAGGGTGGACCTACGACTGCAAATCTGCTGCTAGCGGAGAGCGCACCGGCCGCGCGGGCGCTCGTCCTGAGCGCGGTTCTGAACATTGTGACGTTGCCTTGGAAGCTGTTCAGTTATAGTACCGCTCCCACAGCGGTTGAAGTGATGTCTTTGGAGAGGGGAGAGGTGTGGTGTTGATGGTGAAGTGGTGCTCCCTGCTGGAGCAAAAGGTCTGCGGGAGCCGCTTCAAATCCCACAGGTTTCGAACGCGGTACGTTCCGGAAAGCAGCTCGACCTGGTCTCACACTGCGGCTTACTTTCGATCTCCTATATTTCTATCTCACTCCTTCGGATTACTTCCTTTTAATCGACTTGACGAAAGCGCTGCAGCGTCACAGGCCTCGCTGAATCACTATCAACCCTCAGACACGACATCCGCACTCCCGATCGGGATCCTCGGCTAGAATGGCTCTCAACTTGGAGAAGCAGTTACTCTTCGTATGGCAGCCGCGAAGCACAAACATGACATGAATGCTGATTTCACTTTCAGTATGGCTCATACCATCACGATCCTGTACGAATACCAACTTTCTTCACTCATTAGGACATCAAACTAACAGTGCCAAGGTCAACGTCGGCATCCATATCATATTTGTGCCCATGCTGCTCTTGACGGGATTTCTCTTCGTATGTCATGGTGAACGCATATACTCTCTGACTCTGGTCTGATCAATATACAGGGCACCAATACGCCAGCTTTGCCAGTGCCAGAATGGCTCGAGGTCCCCTACTTGCCACCTAATCTTGGCACGATAGCTTGCTGTCTCTATTCGTCCTTATACATCTTGATGGAGCCAGTAGCTGGAGCGATGCTGGCACCACTCCTCCTCGCTGGAACAGCATATTCCAACCACCTCACTTCGACTTACGGTATGCAGGCAAACTACATTGCGATCGGAGTACACATCTTCTCTTGGCTGGTGCAGTTCTTTGGTCACGGGGTCTTTGAAGGTCGAGCTCCAGCACTCCTCGACAACCTGGTACAAGCGATCTTCTTGGCACCATTCTTCGTCTGGCTTGAGATCCTGTTCGCATTTGGCTACAGACCAGAACTCAAGTCGAGACTTGACGTTGCCATTGAGCAGGAGATTTCGAAATTCAAAGCCAAGAAGGCCGCGAAGAAAGCCAACGGGCAGGTGAAAGCTAACGGAGGTGCAAACGGGCATGCGAAATGATCGATAGTCCGTACGACTCTATTGTGCATGTTTAATGTGTGATGTGTGACGGCTGTAGCCAGCGAGCAGAGCAGAGTAAATACGCTCTGAAGTCTGACGAGCATTAATCCGTCCTCATGCACTCAAAGGTAGATTGGAGAATGGAGCAGCGTACTTCAGCAGCAGTCTTTTAACCAATGGAAAGGATGTAAATTCTATCTGCAGGCACCCCTTTGAAGCAAGATCTGGCGTTTGTGCCAAGGGGGGACTTGTTTTGCTTCATCTTGTCAACATATCCACTACGATATTGAGTGCTGGAGCGAAGTGCTTCGGTAATGTCTTTCATGATCTGCATATCTTACCTGCCTTTTCCATGTCGTCAACCTCGAACTATGGCGATGACAAGTCCCGTTGGCCTGACCTTGATTTCCCCTGATTCCATGGTGTTCGCGGTGCGTTTTGATTGGTGAACGCTGCTCGCTGACATGAGACCAGACCATCCATTCACCACGGTATATATCGTGCGCCTCAGCAAGGACATGAATCTCTCTACGGACCCTCTCATGAGCTCTTCAAAAGATGCCTGCATGCCCTGGCATTAGAAATCGTGAGTCGGAAATTCCCTTGTCCTCTGCCCACCACTAGTCAAGTTCTCCGCCCGTGTCATCCAGTATCTCCTTCAACCCCCCAACCCACTGCTGTCCCTTAACTTTTTTATCCTCTTCTTCAAATCCCCCTCACTCCTCTGCATATAATTAATCTTCGTATCCCTCGCCATCTTCCCATAATCTTCCCCATACTTCTCCACCAACTCCCGAAGAAACCTGACCTCGCCCTCAGGCTGTCGTCTCTTATGCTTCGCCGCAGGCCTCCTCGCCGCAGCTTCCAAAGCTTTGACAGTCTCGGTCTGAGCACCAACCTCGCCAATTTGCGATTCGAGATGTTGTGAATTTGGAATACCGTTCCATTCCTCTTCCTCGTCGTCAGATTCTAGATCGTTCAGAGGATCGTTCAGAGGATTCGGTTTCGCCAGCTTCTCGTCGACAACTCGTATGATCTTTCCCGTTTCCGGATCGCGCTCGATTTTCGCTTCGCTGACATCTATCTGCTCTTTCTTGCGTTTCGAAGCGGTGGTGATATTTAGTGGATCGACGTCCTCTTCCACATCATTCAAGATATCTGAGACCTTCTTTTCTGTGCCTCCAGTAGACTTGTTGAGTTTCACAGTAAGCCCGAGCCTCTTGTAATTCTGAGCCAGCGTCTCATTCTTATTCCAACTTTGTGCGATGATGGGATTTGTTTGGATGCGCTTTTTGGATTTCGGTTTCTGTCGGACTTTCGATATGCTCGAGCGATTTTTGCGTTTTTGAATTTCGCGGCCCATGTTTGCAAGTCGCGCTCTGTTGTCGCAGTGTCGTGTCGATTATCACATGCAACAACAAATTTCTGGAGTCGAGATCAGAGAGGTCGGCATCGGCACTCGGCGACTGCTCTCGCTTGCCCCTGTCGAAGCTTATATGTATCTAATCAGATCGAGCCAGATTGTACCGCAACGAAAGAGCCTCCTCGATTTCCTGATAGCTGGCAGAGACACACATAGTAATGATGATGCCGTCGAGAGGTTATCGAAACGCTGCCCTCGTGGTATTGGCGCTCATCGTATACACGGCGTTCGCACAAGAAAGCAAGTCCAAATTCACAGGAGTCGATGTAGCCACAGATGTCGGATCCCTGAGCACACAGGAGATTGAGGAGCAACTCCAGGTCAGCATTGTCCATGTTCCCAGCAAACCATAAAGCTACGACACCTAGATGGGTTCACTACTATATTTCTAGACTCGATGAAGCTAACCAAGATCTCGTAAACAGCAATGTCCCATAATCGAAGCACTCGCCGCACACAAGACACTCCACGAACCAGTTACCTCATCATGGCTTCAACAATCCTTCAAAGTGCTCTTCCCATTCGCCTCGCCCGCTCTCAATGCCTTGATGGGTACATTGTACATCTCTGGCCCTCCGAATTTCCTGCTTGCGCTATGCCCTCCAAATATTGATCCAGCGAGTCTGAACATCATGGTCGCGTTCGCGGTAGGAGGATTGCTCGGAGACACACTCTTCCACTTACTGCCTGAGATCTTCTTAGGAGAAGTGCCCGAAGGCGAAGTCAGAGCTGTTCTCGTCGAGCCGAATAAGAACCTGCTGCTGGGAGTTGCGATCATGGTCGGCTTCGTGACATTCGTGGCCATGGATAAAGGCTTGCGGATTGCGACTGGTGGCGAAGGACATACGCATGATCATGGCAGTAGCCAGTCAAATGGACATGCGATTGGCGAGAGTACTGCTGTCTCAGGGAAGGAGAGTGGTCCGCTTAAGCAGAGGAAGAAGGAGATCAAGGATGTGGTAAAAGTTGCTGAGCAGGAACAGCCGAAGAAGGAGGTCAAGCTTTCAGCGTACTTGAACATCATTGCTGACTTCACGCACAACATCACAGATGGTTTGGCGATGTCTTCGTCGTTCTACGCCAGTCCGACGATCGGTGCGACGACAACTTTGGCTGTATTCTGTCATGAGATTCCTCATGAGGTTGGCGATTTCGCCCTACTGATCCAGGGAGGTATGAGCAAGAAGATGGCAATGGGTCTTCAATTCGTCACGGCGCTGGGTGCTGTGCTGGGGACGATCATTGGTATTGCTGTACAGGAGCTTGGCGGAAACAGTGCTTCCGTGGTGTCTGAGGCTGCCATTGGCAACACTGGCATTTTTGGTACTAGTCTACAGGGGGGAGATATGCTCTTGCCATTCACAGCAGGCACGTTCCTCTATGTAGGTACCGTTGGTGTCATTCCTGAGATTCTGGAGACAGGTCCGAATAGGATGAAGGAGCTGAAGAGTACGGCGTTGCAATTCCTCGCCATGGCGGCGGGTGCTGGTATTATGCTTGGGTATGTTTGATCGCCTTCGATGAAGTATCCGTGGTTTGGGCGTAAAGCTGACGGTGCGATTGCAGTATTTCCTGGTCATGATTGTTGCATCCAAAATGGTGCAAAGTCTTCGATGTGCGGATGCTGATGCCTCAATCTTGCTGCTGATGTGCTTGGCGGCGCGGTGGAATGTCAACGAGTCTGACTGTGCCTGCTGGTATTACCACGGCCAACTGCGCTTCCTAGAGACACCTTGTCAGCAAGCCAGCCTTCATGATCTTGGCATTTTCGCTCTCACCTCAATCACTGCAGATTCCCAGTCGTAGTTGCTCGAATTGATCGAGCCTCGGCTGTCTGCGCTGTGCTCGCTTCCCGCATCTGAGCAACGTCGGCAGTGTCGTGGTGAGACAAAGGTGCTGGGTTCCTCGAAGTTTGGCGCGCTCGGCTCTCGTGTGAAGGCGCTGACGGCATCGGCAGCCTGTTCTTGGTGTGGCGCGCTCTGTACTGGTCCATCTTCTGGCCGCTCTGTAGCCTCAATAGCAAGATCATCCAACTGCTCAGCGACGGCGTGTTCGTCTTCTTGCTGTCGTTGACGTCCGCTTCCGACGCGCTTCTTGATCCGCGCAATCAGATCGCCAGCCTTCATCTTGATAGTGCTATCCTTTCTAGAGCGACGCACATCCGTACCAACATCAGGCGCCTTCGCGCGTCTCTTCGGGGGTACAGGAGGTCGATGACTGGCAGCCTTGTTCTTCTCCCATGGCGACACGTTAATGAATCCGCCGCGCTCAGTCGGCTCATTGTCGTCCAGAGGGTTCTTGTTGCGGTGATGCTGCATGTCGTACCTGAAAAGAAGTAAGTACCACAGCAGCAGCAAAAGGGGCGAAGCAACTCACACGAAGCCTCCCTGGTACTCCTGAATGACACGGCCCCCGGCTTCAGCCACGAGTTGCTCGCATTCTTCTATGGCGTTGATGAAGTCGCTGCCGTCGGTGCCGTAGACGTCGCAGCGGAAAGTGGTGCGTGGTGGTGGTGGTGGTGTCGCGGCGATGGCCCCTCCGACCACTGAAGAGCATTAGCAAGTGTCGTAAAGATCAAGAGGCACTCTACCAGCACATGCTGGGATCAGACCACTGTTTCTGATGTCGAGGCCGTCGCAAGTCTCGCTTGGCTGAGTTGTGCCTTGCAAAGAAGTGAGGATGTACTTACTCATGGCGCCGAGATTGGCGGACGAGCCTGTTGATGGCTCGAAAAAACGAGATGTCCGAAGACGCTGCAGAAGGGAGCGTGGTTGCGGTGCTGTTGTTAGAGGCGAGAGTGAGTCGAACGAAACTTGCTCACTTTGGATGCTGCCACGTGAAATCTGGCACGATACGATAACATCACGGTCACAGGACTATCGCTGCCGCTGCCGTTGCCGCAAGTGCATAGATGGGTGATGGGGTGTGTGCTTACCTCGCTTTCTCTCGCCCAGGAGGCTCATTGCCGTGCCTGGCCTGGCCGCCATCCTGGTTGCTTGGTCGGTGTGGTGTTGACGAGCAACGTGAAAAGAGTAGGGGAGGGCAAGTGTGCGGTGAGTTTGGGCGATTGCATGGTTGCCTAGGTGAATTTGCGTACTTTTAACGGTTTTACAGAAAACGGCAAGTTGCTGCTGCTGTCGAGACGTTAGAGATGCCGACACTGATGAATGGAGACTGGATGATAGGACACTAATTCAAGAACTCGACGCACGTCGTCGTAGATTGGCATCTGGTGCATTTTTGGAATCTGTTGTGTTGGTAGATGGACGTGCATTTACGGTGATGATCTTTTCATGTGCTTGCCAAGCCTTCATATTCGGGAAGGTACAGAGATGCGACCTTTTCCACTAGGTAATTCCGACTGCTTGGCTCGATCATAGTCATTGCAGCTCGAAGACGTGTCCTAATGTTCTTTTTTCACTCCGTTTCCCGCCAGAACCGACAGCTGAAACTGGCCAACGTGTGCAAAAGGGTTGTGAATCATTCGTAAGGTTTGATCATGGCATCTATTCAATGACTGGATTTTGGGAAACAAAATAGGCAAAAACAATCGCCCATGGCGAGATGTGTGCAATCACTCAGTGGGGGCCAGGCCACATCTTTCGATGTACGCTCATCGGCCCAAGACGTGACAGATCGATGACCATGCGCTTCCAGGAGAAGCGGCTTTCCGGTTAAGCCCCCACGCCGTGAATGATTGTTGGCGTGCGTATTCGAAATTTCCTTTCTCCTGCAAGAATGATCGAGTGGTGAGTACTTTCTGTCCAGTGAATATGACCTGAATCGCTCTCTTGCTCAGCTAGAGAAGCATTGATACCTCAGGGCCAAGATGATGCACTTTAAGAGAGACTCAGGAATGCATGTAATTCGAACTCATAAGCTGATCTTCGTGTCGTCTTGCCCCGATTGCTGGAAGAAACTATTGTATTTGCTGTCCCAGAGCAGCTTTCCATCAGGCTGTGACAAGTGTGTGGTTGCCAGGTCGACATGTAAAACTTGATTCGAGCCATGATATTGCATTTGCTTCGTTAAATGTCGGTGCTAGTCCACAATGCGTCTCCACTTGTATCCATCAACATCCCGACGTGACTGACGCATCAGGATACGCTGGACAGAAATTCTGTCGAGCAAAGGAGAAAATTCATCGTCGATGCCCAAGCATTTGGCAATCGCGCAGAGCTTAGTGAGTGCATTGCGGCCGATCAGCGCCGCCCTGATTGAAGCTCGAGGTCGCATGGTCTGTCGTTTGAAGTGGCGTTCGAGGATGTTCTGTTTCCCCGGCGTCACCTTCACCATTCGAGAATTGGAGCCTTTTCGTCTCGGATTTTCCAACTCCTACAATGTTATTCGTCGGCCATGCTGCTCTCGAGCATGGCTCGTGTCCAGCTACATCCATCGAGCTTCTTGTGCAGACTGCTGCAAGCATTACATTTTGATATTAAGTGCTCACGTCGATGAGAACATATGCTTGAACTTCTCAATTTTCGTCGAAATGTATTTTTCAACTTCCGGACTCGTGAATCCCTTCTCTCCTTTCGTTTGCCAAGCCAAAGGAATCATGGGCACGCGCTCGACGACGCGGACTTCTCGGTGTGGCCCTTCCACAGCCCTGACCTTTTCAGGATTGTTTGTAAGCAGCTTGATTCCGCGCTCGCCGTCAAGGCCTAAATCGATCAAAATCGCAGTCGCGAGGCCGTAAGATCTAGCGTCTCCTGGATGTCGGAGAAGAATGTTGGCTTCCATTGTATCATGACCCAGATCCTGTAAATTATACGCCTTTAATTTGCTTAGAAGTCCAATGCCTCGCCCTTCTTGTCGCAAGTACACAATCACACCCCCAGAAGATTGCAATCGTGATTGCGGGTGCTCAGAATCTGGCGTTCCTGCAGGCGTAGCCACAGGCAAAGACATCAGTCGCGCAGCTTCGTCCAACTGCTCACCACAATCACAACGCGCAGACCACACTGTCTCGCCCGTATAGCATTCCGAATGTATCCGCACCAGGGGTGGTCCGAGCTCGGGTGGATATGAGGAGTGCGTGGAGCTTATTGACTCCGCATCTGAAGAAGTCCGTTCTGGCGATTCACTGTGCGAAGGAGCGCCATTGGTATGTGGTGACTGAGGCCGCGCAGAGACACCAGCGTCTGAACGTATTTGCTCGAGTCTGCTGTGCATCCGACCAGGATATAGTGTACCAGTGTAAGCACCTCGAATCATGCGGTCTCGCTCCGTTTCGCCGGGCCTCGGGGCATCTAAACTCTTGCTGCGAATATGTGGTCCAAATACGATCGCCATATGTTCCTTGTTGTCTACATTATTATGGTAGAGGTGTAACCACATTTCTTGTCCAGTAGTCGTGGGTATTCTCGCCCGTACCTCACAGGTTACGTGAGGCAGTTCCTCCAGCAGCTTCGGCTGCGAATCTTCCGTAGATGCATCGTGTGCCTCGGTTGGTATGCTTTTGGCCAATCTATCAGGTCGCTGTCCGTCCACAAGGGGAGATCGCGGCGGTGTGAAGGCAGGACTAATCAGCGGCGGAGCTGTGTTCGTGGAGAAGTCGTTGTCGAGTTGCAGTTCCGAGACATTATTTTGTTCGTGTCGCTCGGCTTTTGGCGATGCTATAGGCGAGAATGCCGGCGACGCCAGCGACGGAAAATCAGGCATATCTGTACAGTCTATCGTAAGGAAGGCGGCATCGGTACAGGATCGAAGCGCACTCAAGAAGACAACAACAATAATGGCTGCAGAGTGAGATCACGGACAAATGATTTACAAGCCTCGGGCCGGAACCGCAAGAAGCACGACATGGCGTCAAGGGTATCTGTGGGTACGAACTTAAGCGGTCCTTTGAGGCTTTGCCGACACCGACGATACATCGTTACCAAGGAACAGCGTCATGGCATCGGGAGCACGAGTCAGCAAAAGATTCCGTGCTGTGCAACAGTCCAGAACGTAACACAACACAACATCTGAAGACGTACAACGACATGTTGCGTTTCTCTTTGTTGGACATTTCAATATCTCTGTTTCTCCGCTTAAACTATGCAGTACTGGCCTAGCAACAGGCCTTTTCAAATCTCCAAAGTGCAAAGACCCAGCCGTGTGGCCAGCCAGGTACCACGTGCAGGTCTTGGAACATCTGGACGCCATTGGTACCATGACCAGGACTCGAGAGCCTAGCCTCGATCACAACATGAAGCGTGCCATTACTATGCACGCTCATGTCTCGATGCCGAAGACTCGCTGCAACAGAAACTCTCCAAATGGCTGCTGCCCGCTCGTCTGAGGGCTTCCGATGCATCGGTCAAGACGATTCCCACTTTTCACGCTCAACCACTTGCCATGGTCACTACCAGCCTCTGGATCCCCTTCTTCGAGCTTCTTACGTGTCCGGCGATCAATAACGTACATCCCGCGAGTCCATTGACCAGAAGTCTCGACTCGCAAGTCTTCATCCTTACTAATCTGCCAGCCTATGTTTTCAGAAATTGTTAGTTGGGATCCGAGGTATGAGCTTTGAAACAAGATTGATGTGGACTTACCTGTAAGAGTGGTCGCCATGCAGTACCAAATAGTCAGTGGATCATGCAATTGCAATCCAACCGCATCTCCAGAGAGGTTCTGCTGTAGCGACTCAACCTTGTGGAATGTGGCAGTCAAGAATGCAGCAGCCCAGTCAGCAAGAGGACTTCCAGCGGCAACCTGAGGTTCAAGGAACTTCCTGAAAGTTCCTCTTGAGAGGATGTGTTGCTCGGTTATGTCGAGCGGAAAGAGAGTTACTTTCAACCGCCGCGAAAGGTTCTCTGGGTATGGCGCCAAATAAGGTGGAGGATGTTGTCCTTCTGGCTGACCTGCAGGCGCTGGAGGGGCAGGCGGCATGGTAGAGCTCGGGTTTGGGGAGGTGAGTGCATACAAGCGAGCCGCAGCGTACGAATCCGCAAATGTGTTGAACTCGGCGCAAGGAGTAATCTGGTTTCGAAGATTTAGCATGTCTCGTATTGGCCCGGGTGCTTGCTTTAGCAGACGGAAGGGAGGCTCTGAGACGAGGCGTGCCTGCTGATCGGAAAGAACAGGTACAGAACCTACATTGCCGTGCTCGAATATCGTTCCACCCATGACAACTATCTCTTTCGCTCTGAGAAAGGTTTCCGTATCCTTTGCAGCCGCAAGCGCGAGGTTCGTCAATGGTCCAATAGCGACAATCGTTATCGTGTCTGGCTCATTATCGCGGAGAAGCCGAAGAATCTCTTCGTCTGCTGGTGCTTGAGATGGAGTGAACATTGCGTTTGCATTTTGCAATTCGGTCGAAATGATACGGTCAGCAGGGCTTTGGCTGCTCCCGGCTTGCGTGAACAATTGCTTCCAAGTCTCTGCAGGTGTAAAGCGTGGGTGCTGTACTAGTCAGTCTTGAACTTTCGAGAACGATCCCTGCAGGTGAAATACAGACCGTTTCGTGGATTCCCCCAAGCCCATCGGTGCCATGGAAGAAGTCAGCCATCAATAGCTGATCAGCAAGAGGATGTTCTGGTCCAATGGCAACAAGAGGCTTCTGCTTTCGAAGTCCATCGAAGCCTAATGTCTTTCCTTGTGACTTGCGCCATTCGATTTCTTTCTCAATGTGGAAGAATAGGGACCTGTCAGCATGGACTGTCAGCAATATGTCCAGCTTCCGAGCAGTGGTCTCTTGATCGAACAGCTGAAAATCAAGACGACTCTTTTTTTCGACGCCTGATTTTCAACATAGCCCCCATCTGATATCGAGTTCACTTACACCACATTCCGAAGACAATTTTGCACATCAATGTTGCCGTATGTCACAGACAGCAACAAGACCTCAAGCTCTTCTGGCAAAGCGGAAAACGCCAGGAGCATAGCAACAACATCGTCGACACCCTATGTCGAGCGTCAGCTCCGATGTCACAGATATAGGGACACATTCACTTACAGGGTCCGTATCTATAATAACCCTCCTGGGGGCCATGGTGCTATCGAGAATTGCCTCTTCCGGCTTCGTCGCGTGGAAAGATGGGGTGAGCGAAGATATTATGTATGTGCTCGTGTCTGAATACAACAATGGCTTTCCAAGACAGATCCAAGCCAGAAGCAGTCACCGAATAGTATTCCGTATCGACTGAAAGAATATCGGATGTCGCCTGTTCCTTCCACGCAATCGCAACGAGCAATTTTGACACACGGCCCCGCACACATTTGTCCTCCGTGACAAAACGATTAGCCGAGCAGTATTCTATCAATTTCTTTTGACGCCGCAGCTTCGCGGCTCTTCTTTTCTTCTTTTCAACAATGTCTTTACAGGCCACCATTAGAGTCTCGGTACGAACGTTCAGTGTTAGTACAGGTCCATGAGGCCTCCTTGCGTGCTCCGGTGACCTAAGATCGAGCGCATCTGCTGGAAACTTGCCAGATTCCGAGTTGAGGGGATTTTGGTATCTACTGGGTGTGACATTCATCTCAACAAGCTACATATATCCAGGCCGGTGTCCCGTCTGTCAACAGGCGACTATGGTCTATTTGACGCCCTCCGATCGCTGCTTCATCTTCAGCCTGCGATACACGTCAGCTTCTGCGAGCGACGTTACCCAGGAACCGAACTTGCGCACCGCAAGAGATTGGCCTTTGGACAGCTCACTGTGCTGGCTTCGTCGCCTTCCTTTTTGTAGAATAAGTTACAGCACTCGTACAGAGCATCGATCTGGAAGGAGCGTGAGCACTGGCTCGCGTACGCCGGCGTGTTACTGATACCTGTCTCTGGCACTTGTCCTCCTTGTAGTTGTTCTTCTGTATGCAGTCTAGCATTCATTAGCGCCTCGAATCATGACAGTAATACATATATGGACTCACCTTGTATCGCGCACGCTTGGGGATGGCATGGAGGCTCGCTCTTCAGGCCATCCTCAGGACTCGTCTTCTGCCCATGTCAGAGATGCAGGGTGGCAGAACCGCATGGCATCATGCAAGCTCACCATTATTTGCACTTCACTTCGACCCAACTGTGTGTCACAAGATGCGCCGAAATACAATCAAAGCCGCGCTGCAGTGAGTTCTGTCGTGATCTGTGGCATTATTCGAGTTCACGTCGTCGTTGGCGCTCGTGACCTCAGCGCATGTGTCTTGGCAAGAGAACCGACCCCACCGTTCGCGTCACTTCTCTCATACAACAGCCTTTTGCCGCAGACAAGACGGTGACTTTGCTGTAGCAATCGCATACTTTAACTGACCGTAGTCAAAAGGTAAGCACCAGCTCGACCTCACCGAGCCGAGTCGTGCCTTCTGCTTCGACACCGCACCTTCCGCAACCGCTCACTTCTAACCCTTCACAGCGCGCTTCTGTTACAGGCATCATCGTCCATACCAGAAGTTCACCTTGTCCGTTCACACGCGTCTTAGTCATCTAAGACGAGAGTATAAAAGCTCGATCGCCTTCGAATTTGCACCTCACCCTTTTGCTCCACATTCAAAGCAACCCACATCGCCAAAAAGACCACCTCGATCCACCTGCCCAACTCTACAATAGCCTTAAGCCATGGCTGAGAACAACGGCACACCACCTGCTGATCAGCAGGAGCAGCCACAACAGAGCGAGCATCTCAACATCAAGGTCACCGATGGCAACAACGAGGTCTTCTTCAAGATCAAGCGCACCACGCAACTCAAGAAGCTCATGGATGCTTTCTGCGAACGCCAAGGCAAGAGCCCGCAAAGCGTACGGTTCCTGTTTGACGGACAGCGCGTAAATCCCACCGACTCGCCAGACATTGTACGTGCATGAGTGTTGGGCAGAGGGATGAAAGCGATGACTGACCTGGATACAGCTTGACATGGTTGACGGCGACTCGCTCGAAGTCCATCAGGAACAGATTGGTGGCTGGTGATGGATGGAACGAGAAGAAGCATACACGAACTCAGGCAGGCGGCTTCTTTCCCCATCTCTCGAAGAGCGCCTGTCTCTGCTTGCGACACCAAATTCCGACACGAGAGCAATTTGACAGGGACACAAGGGCAAGCGAGGGGTGGTTTGCAGCATTTGAGCGAGGCTATAAGACTCGTGACACGATATCTACGGGAGACGAATGGTTTCGTTTCTGGTGTTACATGGAGTGAGCGAGCGAGGAGCATGATCTATACGGGTGGTGATTATGCTTGCAGAGAGGACTGGTCTAAATCAAATTGTCTTCCTTGAATTCGATTGACATGCCCAATACTGCTTTCTGTGTTCTCGATCTCGATGCTTCGGATCCTCGATGCAGTCAAAAGCTCCTTCCGATGTCTTTCCTCCGGTCTTGATGAGCACCTTCCTTGCCCGGAAGAAAACTATATCGTTATCGTCGCAAGAAGAGGAGGTCGCCGCCATCTCAAAACGTCGTTCTCATTACTCTTGATGTCATGAAATCTACGTGTATCACCACCTTACATTACACAATCATACTCATACTCATACAAAGCTCCCCCGACTCCCACTTCTCCCATCAGAACTGGTTTCCGACTCTGAGCTCGGCCTTCTCTTCGTCTTCTTCTTCTGAAGCCTCCGTCCACTCCCGGCACTACTCGATCTGGGCCGAGACGTATTCGCCGTGCGCACACTATTATGAAGACTGATCGGTGGCGCTTGAGGCTGTGATTTATGCAGCTTCTCTGGTATGTATTCTGCAGGACCTGTCGGCGTGCCGAACGTTCCTGGTTTCAGGATTTCGAAGCCAGTTCCGTGCCCACGAACGACGGATGAGGCTTTCTTTTCAAATGACGGTCGCCTTGGTTGGGTTGGCTCCGGTGCTGGCGTCTCTTTAGGCTGCGTGCTAGGCTCTGGAGGCGCTGTGCTTTCGACTGCGCTTGACGATGCTGACATGTATACTGACAGCGAATCGCCCACGATTTGCATTGCTGATTTGCTGGACGCGACACTTCCGGCACTTGCGGGTCTGTAGTTGTCTCGCATTGGTGATGATGGCGCTGTCTGGCAGAACTCGGTAAAGGAGGCTACATTTGGCCCTGGTGAACTTGCGCGGCGGACTGCTGGCGGCAGGGTGTCAATCTTCGGCGGCACGAAAGTTCTGGCGGAGGAAGCCCAAGTGCCCGCCAAATAGCTCTTGTCGGGAGACTGAGATCTCGATCTTGCCCTGGCGAAGTAATCGCTGGGCTCAGCTGTGATTGTCATTGGCGTGTTTGCAAAGCTTGCCCATTCGCCACTAAGACCCGGCCTGCGAATGCGTGGTGTCAACTGCCCCGTCTCAGCCGCTTGGGACATGCGATGGCTGTGCATGAGATCGAGATCGGTCGAGTGCTGTCTCTGCTTGGTCTGATGGTTGAGAAGGCCCGGTGCTGCGGCAGCGATAGGCTCGCTATCTGTGCTATCATCGGTGGACTGCGCTGACGCGCCGCTCTCAAAGCTCTCTCCTGCTGCGTCGTGGTTCGGATGAAAGTGGCCTGAAGCCTTGTGAATTGCATCGAGGCCCTCCATTGTGCTTACGCCAGAGACCTGTCGTAACGCGGGGTTTCCAGTGTATTTAGAAAAAGAGGCTGGTGGGGGTTCCTGGGGCCTTGCGGTCGGTGGTCTCGCGATGATGGCCATATCAGAACTGTGACGACTGGCGTAAGACCCAGAGCCCGAAACTTGAGACGTTTTACGATCATGCGAGCCGGGGTGCTGCGCATTTCCTGTCGTAGGAATGGATGCAGACCTGTCGTGGCTGATCGTTGTCAGCCCCTTTTCGAGGTCGACGCTGTAATGCGTGGTGGGCACATGATCCCGAAGTGACGATTTGTTAGTATCGCGAGTAGTTGGCGGCTCTGGTGTGTTACTTCTCGAGATCCACACGCCTTCAACCTCAATCCCGCTTTCGATAGCTCTGATGCCGAACGGCACATCTACGTCGTGGCTGGCCTCTGGCTTCCGCCGTTGGCTCATTTGACGCGCCACGGCTTGCTCCTTCTTCTCCTGCTCGGCGACTGCACTGTATCTTCGAAGTTTGCGATGGGCATAGGCAAGCTTCCCACAGCCTAGAAGGACGGTGACAACAATAGCACACTGCATTCCTGTCAGCATGCCGGTTTCCTCATTTGTCGGCCATATTACCACTTTGGGCGATGCTATACTTACTCCCAGTAAAAACACCAGCTTTTCCCATGTCGCCCATGCCGAAAAGAACTTGCCCATTGTGGCTCAGTATTCGATGTGAAATGCCAACCAGGGCAAGTATCAGCTGCGGAATGCGGATGATGCGTAAGGATCCGGCGGGCGACTTGTGCATTGGGGTTCATGAGGGCGGCATTGGAAAATTGGCGTGTGTGTCTGTCGAGGTGGTGCTTCTGAAAAGGGTCTGTGGTCCAGGAATTGCGGTCGATGCGCTGGAGCTGGAGATGTCACCACACCAAAATCCAAGTTAAACGAATGTGCGCCACCGATGGCGTAGCGGTGAAAGACGTCCCGATGGCAAGAATGAAGAACAACGAGCGAAAGGGTGGTAAGTCGGCGGGCGGAGCAGCGAATGGCTAGGAAGAATGTAGCAATGTCAGTGCAGTCGGAGAATGGAGATGGCGACAGGAGAGCGTCGCGGAAGCGCATCATGGCGAACGAGGACGAGGAGGTAGAGGTGGAGGTGGAGCCAGCACTGTGGTTGCAACAGCTGCATGGGCAGACCCGGAAGTGTTTGTGACACACTGCTCAAGCGTCTTCTGTGGTATTTTTCGCACTCCATGCAAGCGAGCACTCGCACATATGCTTTGGTGAAACGATCGGCCCTACTCGGCGTTTCGAAGATTCAAGATGCACCATCCGTAGGCCCTGGCACTCGCGACGATTTTCGTACGGCAAGCAATAATAAATCTGATTAAAAGTGTGCTCCATGTTGTGCCACGCCGCGCCATGCAGTGTCTTGCTTGCGGATGCCATGTGCGCGACCGCAAATTCCGATGCCGATGCCGATGCCGATGCCGATGCCGATGCCTTTGCCTTGGAACGTGACGTCGTGAGCGGCTCTCTTCCGACCAAACAACCAACCAAGAAGGCGCAATGACCAATTTGGGACGGGTATACGCAAACTCAATGTCCCTTGCGGGCAGCGCGTCTCAATGCGTCCTCTACACTACTTCGGACTGCCTCCATCGAACCCTGACGCGTCCCTCGGTCATTGCGGGCCTCGCGATCCGGATCGGCGAATCCGATAATCCGGTGATGCGACGTAGCAGCCAGCTCTTACGATTTTGTTACTCAGACCAGCCGCCGGCCCACGATAAGCCTCTCCGCCAAACCTACACCTACACCTCGACGACAGCTCTCACGACATTGCTTGCTTGCTTTTCCACCGCTCCGCTCCGCTCCGCTCCGAGGCTGCACGGCTGATGTCAAGCTTTGGAAATGCACGTCTCGGTGACTAAACCATCGCATTCTTGGGCGCCGTGAAGTGGCGAATGGCTGCCCGTGACCTGCACCCTCGGCCATGTTACGTCTTCCCTGCTGCTCTCAAGCGATGCAGTCCACAGCCATGTGGGCACGGCACAGCACACATCCTTCACAGTGGATATGGGAACACAGTGGAGATGGGACTCCGTTCGCTGGCATCGTATGTTCTGTGAACTTTTCTTTACTGCTCCGTGGCCTGCTTTCCGCTTCTTGGATTTCACATTTCCTAGCATTCCTATCTTGGATCTTTGCCCCCTAGCATCATTGACATGATGGAGAGTCAAGACACGGTCAAGAGTGCTGTGTCATGCTTGCCGAACATTCTCAGGACCTCCAAACAGGATCCACGCTGCGCAAGCTCGAGCACTCCGGACGAAACGACTTCACTGTTATCAAAACCGGACGGTGAACATGACCCCTCATTATTTGATGCTGATGGGCAAACGAAAGTCGAGAGGATAGCTTCGGAGTTTTGGATATTGTTGAAAGGATCGATACCCGTCATTCTGGCCTACACCCTTCAAAATTCATTGCAGACCATATCAGTCTTGATCGTTGGCCGGCTCACTCCCGAATCGCTCGCTGTAGCAGCTTTCAGCTACATGTTTGCCATGGCCTCCGCCTGGCTCATTGGCATGGGAGGAACGACTGCCATTGATACCCTGGCCTCCGCATCCTTCACTGGAAGCAAGAACAAGCACGATCTGGGCATTATTCTTCAGCGCGCTCTATTCGTCCTCACACTTTTCTACATTCCCGTTGCGATCCTATGGCTCTGCTCCGAGCCCGTATTCAAACTTCTGGCACAAGAAGACTACATTGCGCGAGACTCGTCCAAATTTCTCGGCATTCTTATCCCAGGTGGTCTGGGCTACATCTATTTCGAATGTATGAAGAAGTACCTGCAAGCGCAGGAAATCATGAGGCCAGGAACATATGTTTTGTTGATCACATCTCCCATCAACGCCGCTCTCAACTACCTCTTGATCCACACCTTCGGACTTGGATTATTCGGAGCGCCCATTGCAACTGGCATCTCCTACTGGCTGTCATTTATCCTCCTGCTGCTCTACACACGATTTGTGGCGGGCTACGAGTGCTGGGGCGGCTTCGATCGCAAATGTCTTAAGAACATCGGCAGTTTCGCGAGCATCGCAGCACTCGGCGTGGTGCATGTGGGAACCGAGTGGTGGGCATTTGAGATCGTTGCTATCGTTGCCGGGCAACTTGGCACCATTCCTCTTGCGGCGCAGTCAGTCATCAGTATGTGATGGAAAGCCCCTGCCCCATCTTTGCCGCGGTATTGCACATTAGCTTACCACTTCGCGCCTTCTTTAGTGACGGCTGATCAGGTCATGAACACGATACCTTGTAAGCCCACCGGCCAAAACGTATCTATAGACCCTGCTGATAATGCGTTCTAGTCGGAGTCGGCGTGGCAACATCATCACGAATCGGCAATCTACTCGGGGCGCGCAATGCAAGAGGAGCTGCCTTATCAGCGAATACTGCAGCATGGTTATCAATGTTGCTAGGCGCTCTTGTGCTTGCGATTTTGATGGCCACAAAGGACAACTTCGCGCGGTTATTCAACGACGACGATGAAGTTGTGAAGCTCACAGCCAAAGTACTGCCGTATGTCGCGCTGTTCCAGATCGCCGATGGTCTCAATGGATCATGCGGCGGAGCCTTGAGAGGTATGGGGAGACAGCATGTAGGTGCTGCGGTCAACATCGCCTCTTACTACTGCGGCGCTCTGCCGTTGGGCATCTATCTCGCCTTCCATGGCTGGGGTCTTTCAGGCCTGTGGGTGGGTCAGTGCATTGCGCTATACCTTGTCGGCATTCTGGAGTGGGCTATCGTTGCTTTCAGCAACTGGAACCAGCAGGTCGAGAATGCCTTGAAACGATTAGATCCCGAGGATGTGGCTGAACAAGGCCACGGCAGCGTCGTATGACGATAGCCACGATGGTTACGACATGACTCTTGAGGTAGATCGTATCAGAGCAGACGAAAATTGGCCAGGCTATCGGTTCAGTCATGGTCTTCTTCCGCCCAGATAAATCGTACGGCCCTTCCAAATCCGTCAAGTGGATCCCGGCACTAAAATCGCATCTCGGGGACAAAGATTCACTCAACGTCACGGACGCCTCACTGGAAGCTCGAGCTCCCCACTTCTTATCTTTTTACACAGCTTCACAAACAGGCTTTGACTGCGTCTCATCTTGACAGAGGCCATTGACTAAGACGATACCGCCTCGCATGTCAACGCCCGCCGGTCATGCAGCTGCAAGCATGCGAGATGCTTGCCGAGCGTACACCGCATGCATCTACACGTAAGAGCAACGCCCCTCCAGCTCGCCGACGCTGCTACCGGAGGCTTCAACTTCTGCCTATCTCCAGCAACAAGGAAAGAGCCACGCAGTCGTCGGCCGCCTGACGACATGATACTGCCGTCATGTAGCTAGGGGCCGCCGGACGCACGCGAGAGTCGATATCCGTTAGGTAAACTGAATCAACGCGACGCGCCGTGTTTACGATGGAGCTGGTCTATATTTGCGTGATGTGCAGCACCTTGATGGCAAGAGCTGTTCATTTTTTCAGCAGCCATTGGCAGTCAAGATGTTGAATTTCTTTGGCGCAATTGCTGCTCTTACCTTGAGTGTACTCGCCCTCAGTGCTGAAGCCCATGGAGACCATGATCACGACCAAGAGCCATTGAATGGACCTCACGAGAAGCTGTGGTATAACGTTCTACCAGGCGATGGAGGAACACAGGTAAGCATTCTACATAAATCGACGGCCATGAAGCTCACACAATACAGGCCGACTCCGTCTTCTCAGGCATCTCGACTTTCGGTCGAATCCAATACCACCCTTGTCTCGCCTCCGATTCCGTGAAGTACGATATTGCCTTTATTGGCGCTCCGTTCGACACCGGCACTTCCTACAGACCAGGTGCTCGCTTCGGTCCATCTGGTATCCGGCAAGGTAGCCGTCGATTGAATCTATAGTATGTACAACAAGCTTACTCGAGACATTGGAATTGAGGCTCACGCAAAGTGCGCTTTAGTGGTGAGTGTGCACGACATGACTTGCTCGCTGAGGGCGTCATCGATTGTCACTTCAGACATGGCGGTCCTACGTCAGCAGTCTAGTTCAAGAATACCCAGAATTCAGGGCAGCTGCTAATCCTTGAAAGGCGGCTACAACGTTCCATTGGACGCGAACCCATTCAACAGCTGGGCGAAAGTCATCGATTGTGGGGACATTCCCGTGACTTCGTGAGTGCCAGTAGCATCATCATCATCATCATCAACAAACTCACGAAATCTCTGGCTGATTTACTTATAGATATGACAACACCTGGGCATTGCACCAGATCGAAGAAGGCCACAACAGCATTTTGATGCGTGCACCAGCAACCTCTGCGAGCGAGCCTGGCATCTCCAAGCACGGCAAGACTCTTCCTCGTGTGATTACCCTCGGCGGTGACCACACCATTACACTTCCATTGCTGAGAAGCATGAACAAAGCATACGGTCCGGTAAGTGGGTTACTTTTGAAGACACGAGACCACCTGAGCCGGTAAGGGTAGCTGACTCTTCCGTCCATAAACATAGATCACCGTGATCCACTTCGACTCTCATCTAGACACATGGAGACCCAAAGTCTTCGGAGGATCTCCCAGCAAAGTCGCCAGCGTCAACCACGGAACCTACTTCTACCACGCCTCACAGGAAGGACTTCTCAGAAACGACACCAACATCCACGCCGGGATCCGCACGACGCTCAGTGGAACGTCGGACTACGAGAATGACGGATACTGCGGCTTCCACATCGTCGAAGCGCGCGAGATCGACACCATCGGCACCGAGGGCATCATCAAGAAAATTCATGAAAGAGTCGGCCACAAGAACCCTGTGTACCTCTCGATTGATATCGATACGCTTGACCCGGCATTCGCTCCGGCGACTGGAACTCCCGAGACAGGTGGATGGTCAACTCGAGAGCTTAGGACGATTATTCGAGGTTTGAAGGGCATCAATCTCGTGGCTGCGGATATCGTCGAGGTGGCTCCTGCGTATGATACGAATGCGGAGCTCACGACCATGGCCGCAGCCGATACGCTGTACGAGGTTATGAGTCTCATGGTCATCAACGGACCGTTGAGGGTTGCGCAAAGTGTTGAGGGCAAGGAGGATCTCTAGACAATGCGCGCGCGCGCGCAAGCGGCACAACGAATTTCATTGCGGTGCTCATATGCTAATGAAAAACGACTTCTCTCCCTCCTGCGCTCTCACTTCTGCTCGCTGTAGAATTGGGTCCGCGCAACTGACGCGTATGCGTTCTACCGTTGCAGGACTCACAAGGCTGAGAACCTCTTCCTTCCCGTACTGCTTTCGCGCAGCTTTAAGAGCATCACGAATGGCAAAGAACACCGCCGATCCCATGAACAGCGGTGGCTCTCCCACACCTCGCGATCGCTGTATGGTCCGCAAATTCTCCCATTGCACATCCTTGAGCAACTTGACGTTGAATTCCTGCGGTATATCTCTGAATCCGGGAATCTTATATGCGCCTGGCCCACGTGTGAAGATCTGGCCACTCGCACGATGCCACAGCGATTCTTCCATGGTGAAAAGACCCATACCCTGGACGAAAGCGCCCTCGATCTGGCCGTAGTCGATGGCGGGATTTATAGACCTGCCAACGTCCATCTTGATGTCTGCCCTTCGGCAAGTCCAGTCGCCAGTCAATGTGTCGACCTCAACTTCAGCTGCTGAAACACCCTGCGTAAAGTAGAAGAACATTTGGCCGGTATTCGGTCCCCATACGTAGCCAATGTCAGGTGTCTTGTAAAACCCATTTGCGGACAAGTTTACCCTGTCAAAGTACGCCGCGTGGGCGATTTCCTTCATCGTAGCTTCTTTACCCAGCTTCTCCCGATATGGTGCCAGTCGCTCATTGATCTGCTGGCAGGCATTCCAAATAGCATAGCCATTTAGATCCGACGATGCAGATGCGGCTGTCGAGGATGTGTTCGCCACTGTGTTTGTTGCCGTTTCGCTAATGAACACGCTCGACTGCGGAACTCCTAGAGCCTCTGCTGCTATGGCCGACATCTTCGTGTGAAGGCCCTGGCCCATCTCTGTGCCGCCGTGTGCGACCAGTACACTGCCATCATGATAGATGTGGACTAGAGCACCGGCTTGGTTCAAGAAAAGAGCAGTGAAGGAGATACCAAACTTGGTCGGAATGATCGACAACCCGCGCTTCTTCCACTTGCTCTTCGCATTGAATTCGGCGACCTCCTGCTTTCGCCGCTCCCAAGCCGACTCCTCTTGCACTTGCTTCCACATGAGAGGAACATACCAATCTTTGAGCTCTTGACGAAAATGTGTCTGCTCGCCAGACTTGTACATATTAACCTCTCGCAGCTTCTCCACCGGCATTCCCAGATGGTCGGCAACCTCTTCCATGAAGCTCTCGCAGATAAACATTCCTTGTGGACCACCAAAGCCTCGAAAGGCTGTGTTCGAGACAGTGTTAGTCTTGCAAATCCTTCCTCGCACCGACACATTGGGGATATTGTAGCAGCCATCGACGTGACTGAGTGCTCTGTCGACAACAGCAGCGCTGAGGTCTTGTGACCAGCCGCCGTTGTTATAAACGTCCGCGTCTAGTGCTTGAAGCTTGCCGTCTTTATTGACTGCGACTTTCCAATGGCCAAGGAACGGATGTCGTTGTCCCGATGTCATAATATCTTCGTCACGATTCAGCATGGCTCGCACCGGTCGCTGCGTCTTCTTCGCTGCGATCGCACAGATGCCTGCAAGCTGGATCGAGCGCGTTTCCTTCCCACCGAAGCCACCGCCGAGTCGTTTCACTCTGCTGACGATCTTGTTGGCGGACACGCCAGTGACTTGTGCGACGTAGGCTTGCGTCTCAGTTGGGTTCTGCGTCGAGCTGAAGATTTCCATCTCGCCGTCTTCCGGCTTTGGTACCGCTACGCAGGCATTAGTCTCCAAATAGAAATGTTCCTGCCCACCCATGCGTGCCACGCCACTGAAGACGTGGTCAGCGTTGGCGAAAGCCTCCTCGACATCGCCGTTGTTGATGTAATGGTAATGCGGAAAGAAGCTATTCGCAGCTATGGCTTCTTCCATGGTAAATATAGCAGGCAGATCTTCGTACTCGATCTTCACGGCTCGAGCGCCTGCTTCAGCACGTTTTGGCGAGGTAGCAAGTACTAGGCCAATAGGCTGGCCAGCACAGAAGACCTCGTCAACAGCAAAGAAAGTCTCATCGCAATTGGGGGCTCCCCAGAAGTTGGCCTGGGCATTTGGAAGATCGCGGTGATCTACGTAGTCGTACACGCCAGGTAATTCCAGTGCTGGTGCGGCATCGACGCTCAGAATCTTCGCGTGAGCCTTGGTACTGAGCACCATGCATCCAAACCTAAGAGCAATCAGGGTCATCAGTCAGTGTCTCGAAAAATGCTCACTCGGCGCGAGAGTGCTGATACGGTACTGCCGCCTCCGACACAGCTGGCTCAGCAGCACTTGTCTGGCTGGAGTCATGTCTCGCATAAGAATATACTCACAGTTCGTTTTTCTGCACAGGAATGTCGTCCGTGTATTGAGCTTCTCCCGTGCATTGCTTCAGTGCCGCAACATGTGGCGTTTCCTTCCCGAGAATCTTTTTTTCATAAGCTTGACCAACAGTATGATCCTTGTGACCCTTGGAAATTTCTCGCTCGATCTCATTCAGGCAGTCCTGATCAACTTCCGTTCCTTCGGGATTGAGCGCAGACAATACTTCATGGTAGAACTTATAAAAGAATCCGAGCGCCAGAGATTTTCTATACGTTGCCATGCCGCCGGGAACACCAAATCTCAGATCGAAATCTTCCTCGAGAGCATTCATGACACCCTCCAGTGTCGCTGGATTGGTGAATTTCTTGCCGGCGAGGTAAGACATTGCCTTCTTTGCTCCAATAGTGACAGGTGCCATACCACCATACACGAGACTTGAGTCCTTCACGACGTTACCTTCATCCAGATGTACTCGCAAAGCTGCGTTAACGATAGCAATGTCATCATCCTTTCGTTTCGCTTGTTTGTATGCTCGCATATACTCGCCCTTCTTAGCAAATACGGGAATTCGGATGCTGGCAATGATAGCGTCTGGCGGCATTGCAGTCACTCGATAAGCTTTGAAAAACTCGGTCACTAGAAGCAAAGGGTATAGAGGTCAGCAAATGTCTCAGAACGGCGCCGCTCCATGGCGGAAGCTGAGACCAGACTGCTATATTTGACGCGGCGAGCCTAGCGAGTCTCGCTGGCAGGAGTCATGATGTACTCACTGGGAATTTCAATGGTGTTGTCCAGCGACCTTGCGACGATCGTCGCATTGGTTGCCAGAAATACAGGATTCAAGTCTGAAATAGGTGAGGCAGTCGCAAGGTTACCTGCTGGGGTGCCGGCATTTCTGATCTGACGTCCTGCAAAGTATCTAATCTGTTTGTTGATGGCGGTGAATGGCTGTCCTCTCTCGGAGCCATAGTGCTCAGCAGCCTCAAGGGAGAGATATTCTAGGTCAGTCAGAGTTACGTTGCCACCTATCTCAATGTGGTCTTCTTCGAATTTATATTGTCGTAACTCTGGAATGTCGCCGACGAAGACCGAGACTGTATACTGCATGGCCTTGAACTTGACCTCGATTTGCGTTTCTGTCGATCCTCCGATAATTTTGGCAGAAGGGTACACGCTTTTGATCTCGAGGAGTTGCTGGAGCGTGACAGGTCTATACCATCGTTTTCGTTTGTTCCCGAATGCCAAAGGCTTGTACTCGTGTCTTCTGAGCGCAGGTGGAAAGATAAGCTCTGTCTCTGGATTGTATTCGATGAACCCTGGCGGCGTGAAGCGCTTTATGGGCTGGTCGTCCTTGGCACCATTCTGACAGCAGTCACTTTTGCCATTTGCGTCGCTCTTCTCCATACAGCATCCAGACCCGCCGTTGGTCCTGGCCTTCGCGCATCCCTTGTTCGCGCTGAATGACTGTGCTGCGTCCAAAATGGGTCTGTATCCCGTGCATCTGCACAAATTTCCATCAAACGCCTCTTCAACTTCATGTTCGGATGGGCTGTCGTTGTTCCTCAGGAGCGCATACAGACTCATTACGATGCCAGGCGTGCAAAAGCCACATTGACTGCCATTGCCTTTGGCTATGCGTTCCTGAGCAGGATGAGGCTTCTTGACATTGCCGATGCCTTCAACAGTTATAACGTGCTTGCCATCGACTGACACCAATGGAGCAATGCATGCATTGATCGATGCATGATATATCTTCTTCGTGGTCGGGTTGTACTGCGAGACAACCACAGTGCAGGCTCCACAACCACCTTCTGCACAGCCAAGCTTCGTCCCCGTTAGACCTACGCCTCTTAGATATTCTAGAAGGGTAACTTCGGGATCGGCTTCGTCGAGGACCACTTTGGTCCCGTTCAGGTAGAATCGCAAGCAGTCATCGTATCGCTGTGTCACCGAGGACAGTGAGTGTTGCTGGGCAGGTTCAACAGCCGGTTGAGGCTCAATCAGCCCAGGAGCCATGACTTCTGTTGTTAGTGTCGCTGTGAGTGAATCAAAGCCGAATTTCGCGTATCACTCCATCTGCTGGAGCCAAATATAGGACGAGAGCTCGGTATCAACTGGCCCACTCGCAATTCTGGAAAGGACAAAGACCAAGAAACAAGCGAGCAGTGGCAGCCCAAATGCAATGTGGCGAGAAGAAGCAAGTTGGGAAACAGAGGCTTTAGTGTATCGCTTATCGACGTCCTCAAGGCCACTCTTCTTGTAGGAGCTCGCCGTAGGAAGCAACTGCCATGAGAATCCAGGTGGAGCAAGTGCGTTTCGATTGATAAGATGCGAAGTGATTGGTAAAGGGTAGAAAAGACTTCTTGATCTGATCTCGCCTATGTCTACAACACTGCACTAGAAACGTGAATTGGTAGACGCACAGAGACTTGCACATTGCGAATCTTTAGCACTCTAATAACCCGATAAGCTCTAGTACGACCTTGTGAGATTTCGCTCGGCCTATTTAAAGATACTCTAAGAAGTTCTTTATAGAGTTTATCTAGTAGGATTTTATTAGGTTAGAATTAGGTAAGTATCTATTAGATAGTAAAATTATAGCAAAGCTCTACTAGAATTAGAGCTTAATTCTAAGTAGATTTTATATCCCTTTCGCCGCCTCCTAGGTTAAGTCCGAAGAACTGCTATATAAGATCTAAGCGGTCTAGTTAGTTAGACCCGCTTTATATAAATCCGCTTTATACTTATATAAGAAGTAGACTATAATCCTAGTTCTACCTATAAACGCCGAGTAGTAATAGATTAGCTAGGGGAATAGGGGCTTAGTAGATTCTTCTAGTAATACGATATAATTTGTTAACAGTTATAGATTAGTTTTAGGATTAGCTATAGAAATTTAAAAAAAAATTAAATTAGAATTTTTTTAAAAGAATTATTACTATTATTAAAATTTTCTAGAAATTTAAAAAATTCTTCGAGTATTCTAGTAAGAAAAAAAATTCTAACTCTTTTTAAAAAAGAGATTCTAAAAAAGACTTATATTAGCGACTATAAGAAGGGTTGTGTTAGTAGGTAGATAGGGTAGTAGTAGATATAGTAGTATTCGATAAGGATCTAGGAGGAGAGGGAGGAAGGTAGGAGAGTTAGCCTAACGCTAAGCGCTAAGACCTGCCTAAGGCATTAAGACCCTAGCTTTACTCGGCCTAGTTATATGCTAATTACGTGTAGCCTCTTTAGCCCTAATAGCGACCTACTATCGTGTAACTAGACCTTTTGTGTAATACTCTGCCTCTCTTTAGGCTCGTAGTTGTGAAGAATTAAGCTACGTAAAGGTAAATAGGGATTATATTACGACCGAGTATACGTAATATACTAGCGCTAAACTAGATATATCCTAGTTTACTTAGCGGAGAGATAATGCAAGAATAGTACAGATAGAAGGTAGAAGGTAGAATGTAGAAGGTAGAAGGTAGAAGGTAGAAGGTAGAAGGTAGAAGGTAGAAGGTAGAAGGTCCATGCAAGCCTACAAAGCGGGGCGCCTGAATGGAGGTAGACAATATTCTACTATGTAAGTGGGTTTCGCTGTCCGATGGCGAGCCAGCCCGTTCGAGTTGCTGCAGAGCATGTCGGAGGGCGCCGCTCAAGCACAAGCACCGGCAAGCATGGCATGACCGATGTTTCTGACTTGAGAACTTGGATCGTTTGTGGGCGCATGCGCGACAAGCGACGACCTGAACAAACGTACCTAGTAGCAGCAATCAACGCGATGAAGTTTCATGGACTCTCGGAGCCTTGGCCTCTCCGCCAATGCCAAGGCTCACCGCCAGATCCTCTGCTTTTTGTTCTATCCTATGGCATAATTGCAGTGGAAGCACTGGATGCAATCAACATCTTTCCTACTGCTGTTGCACAGGAACATCCATTGCTCGCTGCTCTGGCCTGCGCAAACATTCCGAGACATTTGCTCGACTGTCAGGTGAGCGATGAACTCCGCTAACTACTGCAGGTACGGGCGAACACGTCAGACGCAGGCAAGCTTCGAGTCTTCTGGCCATATGAGCGTGCTGCGCTACTACCCTACCTTCCGTACCGTCAACCAAATGCTGGTACCATGGCTCCCGAGCCACTGAGCACTCGTGCTCGACCACCAACCGTCCGGACCGCTGCGTTAGAGGCCTTGAGGGTCAGCTCTGTTGTATGACCAACGAAGTCGGACCAAGCTATCAGGCTCCACTGCCGGCCAGGAGGGGTATAGGACGATGCGCCTTTGGCTCCAGCATTTTGTGACTTTCGTGTTGTCGACTCGCAGCAGCTTGATCTTCGTTGTCATCAACAGGCCAACCAAGCGGCCCTGCCTTTCTTCCACGAGCAATCGAAGTCATGACATCGACGTCATCATCTCTCTCTTCCACGGCGGTGGCAAGTGACAGCTCGAGAGTTCAAGAAGAGGCCCGAGCTGCGGTTCTTGCGTCTCTGGAGTCCGCGGGATCGAACTATGACACTCAATTTCAACGCCGCGCGAAGGACATCCATGCGAACGCCAGCAATATCGCGAAACAAGAAGCCGAGGTGAAGAAACAGGCTGCTACGCTTGCCAAAGAAAGTGCGAAGTGGCAGAAGGAACTCGATCAGGCTACGAAAGGAGTGAAAGAATTTGGGGACGTCCAGAACTGGGCAGAGATGATGGAACGGGACCTGCTTGTCTTGGAAGAGACATTACGACTGGCCGAAGGTGGCGATAGCATCGAAAGTGCCAGCGGTGGGAGTTCGTGGACCATGCATTAAATCGTTGCAGCAGCGCGATCTCGGGAATTGTCGATGCGAAAGATGTCCCGTTTTGAAAGTCCGGCGGGTGTTCGTATGCTGAATGTCAAGACCAGGTCAGGACTGGACCCAATTGATCATCTCCGAGCAAGCGAAAGGTGGCTAGAGAGGTCATTTGACCGATAGCAGCTACGAAATTCTGCATCATCAATGGACGGAACACAGCTAGCCTTGCCAGTGCCAAAAGCCGTAAAATCATGCCGTGAGCATAGCTTGCGATGCTTTGCCTCAATCTAGATTCACCATAGCAAGTTTGTAGGCCTTGAGCGTCGAGCAGCCCGGCATTTTATTCTTGGCGATAAAAGAGATCCCAACAGTCTCCAGCGCTGTGGTTATGCATCATGCATTGTTCCGTTTGTGGCAATCGCCGTCTAACGCAGGTATTGCGCGAGAGATTTAAGTTAGGTGTGCAATCTTGCCACCAAACTTACTAATTATCTTCATCAGGACAGCGGCTGGCTCAGTGAAAGGATCTACTTCCATGCCTCCAATGCAATCCCCGAACTTTGTCATGTGATAATTATTAAGTGTCCTGCGCGGCAGCAGTGGCGATCCATTTTGGTCTCCTGGATGCCGTTCCAGAGATGACTGGCTCAGTAGTAGTGGGCTAAGCTCTGTCTATCATAGTCAGGCCAGGTTGCTGACTCTCCTGCATGACAAGTGAGAAGAAGTATGGGCTTGGCTGAGACTCCACGAGCGCTACAAAACGCTGGATTCATCCTCAAACGAAGCAAAGCAGTGTATCAATAGCTAGTTACTGGCATCTACGCTGTCATGATGCCGGAGCTGTGCAAGGGCAGGAGATGAGTGATGCAGCAACTCTAATAGATGCGGCGCAAGGCCAGCAGGCCCGCTTCATCTCAGACTCAGAGGATCTTGGAGACCTTCGCGATTGAACAGCAGCGAATCAAAAGGCGCTCTTGCTTGTCGATAGCCGCCACTCCGTCATTTGTGGTGCAGTAGGTGTTGTTGTACGCGATTGTCCGTCCGAAAGCGCGCTTCGCAGCTTGGTGAGGTAAGTAGAATAGGTTGAAAAGTGGTGTCAGACGCTTTCCGAAGGAGGAGGGATGATAGTTCCTCACACAACGATGCCCAAATCGCGCGTGCATCTTGCGTGGAGATATAATGTGGTTTGCGCAATCGCAATCGCAGACGGATGTGGAAGGGGTTCCAAGCATGCATCGATCCTGTCGCCATCCTCACCACTAGCTGCCAATAGTACAGTACACATAGCCCTTGCTGCATTGGGAGAGCTCGTTAGTCATGCATGGCGGGTGGCCGTGTGCGTGTCGAGTTGCAGAGGGCGATTGACGCAGGAACAAAGCTTGCGCACGCCTGCGTCCTGACACTATCCAGTCTCCATTATTATTATTCCCATGCACCCAGTGATGCAGCGCGGCTCACCCCCGTCTCTTCCCCGAGCCCCAGCTACCCACCCGAGCCCTAGCATAACCCGAGATTTCGAATCGGCTGTTCCATACAAAATCGCGTATAGAAGCGATAATCGCGTCCCTGCAGGCCCCGCTAGCCGGGCAACTAAGCATAAAGCTAAATATTATTAGCAAAATAGTAGTATAGTAAAAAGTAAGGTATTATTAACGCTATTAGTACTCTATCTACTAGTTTCTAAGCGGATTACAACCTGCCGCCTTGTAACTACGTAATATAGTATATACTAGCTTATACTAGTCTCTTAGCTACTAACTACCTAGCTATTATATATAGTACTACTATTGCTATTAAGTAAACTAATAGTACTATTACTATAGGATATTATAATATAGAGGGCTAACTACCTACTATAATAGCTATATAGGCGATAGCTGCTAGCGGTAGTACTATTACTAAGTAGCCTACTATTATTATTACTTATAGAACGCCGCCTACTAGTAGTTATATTTAGTATACTACCTTACCTACTATTCTTCTAACTATAGACGTTAGTTCTTACGTACTCGGAGGTCCTTAATCTCTTAGCGAAGTTAATCTAGCTTAGAAGGTAGCTACGGAGCGGTTAGAAGTAAAGACTCGACTCGTAGACTATAGTACTCGAAGCCGCTTAGATAGTAAGTAGAGCTATAGGCTCGATTAGCCTTCTAGTAAGGATACTATTAAGTGTAGTATTAGCTCTTTACGTACTTATAGTACTTAATAGTCGTCCTTAACTAAGTAAGCGATACGCTAGGCTCGAGTATAAATTTAGCGGTACTTACTATCGCTATCTTCTACTTCTTTATAATAGTACTAGTATTTTACTTAAAGTCGTCTAACTCTCGAGCTATTAAGGCGCGCTTTACAATATATAGAGTAGCGCCGCTAGTAAATAGCTTCTAGTTACTATATATAATCTCTAGCTCTTAAAGATAGATAGTCCTACGGAAGTCGATAAGCTAGTAAGTATAGAAGTAGCTTAGTAATAGTATAGTACGGCTTCCGCCTATTTTAAGAAGCTTTATAATATCGTATAGATACGGATAACTATAAGTCTTACTAAGATAGTCGTTATAGCAGTACTACGGATAGCTATATAAGAAGGCTAAGTATTTAATCTTATTACTATTCTTATTAGTCGTAGTCTTTAGAAGGATAATAGCTCGTATATAAAGAGCCTTTACTTCTCGAAGGTAATAGTCGCTTATAATACGAGATATACTCGCCTAGAAGGGACTAATAAGTGCCTTATTATACCGCTTTAGGTTCTTAGCAAGCTAAACACGCCGCTAGTTATAATCTTCTATCTACTAGTTCGTAGGACTCTCGAAGAGGGTAAAGATATCGTAGCGACTACTATAGTTAAGCTATTACTTAATACGTACGTACGTGCCTTTTAAGTTAACTTATAGTATAGCCTTCGTTTTAAAATAAAGTACTTCGGTAGTCTAGTAGTCGATAATACTACGTTTAAACCGCTACTAATTAGTATATAGATAGATCTTAAATATCGGATATATATTATCGAGCTTCTTTTCGTTATTATTAAACTCGTCCTCGGTTTAACTATAGATTATATAAGTAAACAGCTTTAAGAACTTGTTAGTTACTAGACTATTAGTCTAGCAACTAATTAGCCTTAATCTAACTAAACTAGCCTCCTTGTTTACGGACTCGAGCGAGTATATCTTATTATAGGTACTATTCGTAGTATATATACTTAGCTTCTAGAATAATATCCGTAATAGTATATATTAGTAACTCCTTACGATTTGTTGCTATAACTATACGAAATCGGCTTTATTAGGCTTCGGTCTAATAAGGCTAATACAGAGCTTAATCGTATCGTTTAGAGGACCTACGGCGACAATATCTAAGAGCTCGAGATTATAGATATTAGTAGAATAGGTACTATCGATATAAACAGTTTATAGCGTATATTTTAAGACTTCTAGCGACCGAGGGTAGAGCGCGACTATTAAGCGAATTAACCTATTCTTAGGTTTAGTTTAAATCTTATAGTAGAAGATACTATTCTTATCTAGTAAATTAATTATTCGCTCTACCTAGTTACGCTTACGGCGTACGTTGCTATTACGAGCCTATATAATATTATATAAGTCTTATAGCTTAAGAATAATACTACGACCGCGGAAATAGGCTATAATCTTCGAGGTTAGAAGCCGAGCATACTATAGTCGCTCTAATTCTTCGAGAAATTAGACGGTTCTCGAGCGAGTCTAGTATATAGTAAGGGTAATAATATTGTCCTTCTTATAGTTATAATAGTAGTAACTATCCTTACTAGGATAGCGGATTTGCTACTAACTATTAGGTTAGATTAGATTAATAGCAACCGTATAGAAGTAGAACTAATAACCTATCTTCTTTAACTAAGACTTCTTTTTAATTAACTCGTTACCGTTTTTCTAGGTATACTTATCTAGCTATTCGTAATAACTATAGATTTATAAATAGTAGTATTTAATACTATTCTTATTCTTCTATAGCTTATACTACTTAAACTCGTATCCGCTAGTCTTACTAAAGGTATTAATATAGTCTACTAGCGCCTAGTAAAACCTAAAATTAGACTTAAGTAGTATAGGTCTATAGCGGCGCGCCTTCTTTAAAAATAGGTACTTCTAAGGCTATAGCGATACTAACCTATTATTAGATAAAGCGGTACGCTCGCGAGGTAGGTTTAGTAAGCGACTATGTATTTCTAAGACTAATTAGACCTCTTCTTACGACTTAATATCTACCGCTGCCGAAAGCGCGCCTTTTACTACTATTTCTACGCCCTTTATATCTTTTATATTTTCTACTACTACTATCGCCGCTACGCTATTACCGCTATTACTATCGCTACTACTAGTAATAAGATTATTAAGGAACTCGTCGTATAATAGAGATTTAGCTATTTTCGATAGTTACTAGGTAATCTATATAAAAGAGGAAAGAAATACGAATTTTAGGTTTACGATAGAATCCGAGGCGCGACTTCCTAGGTAACGCGCTACGCGCCTATTAATAGCACTAACTAAGAATGGAAACAGCCTATATTAGGCGTAATTTGATATAGAGGCGATTCTGTAATAGTGCTAGCACCGGGTTATGCTAGGGCTCGGGTAGGTAGCTAGGGCTCGGGGAAGAGACGGGGGCGGCTTACTACTACCTTTTACATAATTAGCGATAGGTGGCTATATAGATTTTCAAACTTATATAGCGGTACGCCGTATAGATGGCAGCGGACTATATATAGGCGTAGGTATAACGTAGATTACTAATTATATAAGATTTTGTATATAGAAGGTAAAGAACAGCATATCCGTTCCTATTATAAGTCCTATATAGTTAAACTAGGGTAAATGAGCGTTAAGAAGGTAATATAAAGCGTATATAACAGTACGCGCTATTCGAGCTCGTCAATCTCGTCGTTAAGACTACTATCGGTACTAAGATAGTTATTATTCTACCTATACTTTAACCGGAGGTTCTAGAAGAGGTATACGAGCTTGTTAATAGTACAGTAAGATAGGCGGTTGCGGCGGAGGTTGTAAATAAAGTTATAAGCCGACTAGTTGCGCTTAGTAACACTAGTTGTTAGAGCTAGCGAGAGCGACAGTATATATAGTATAGACAGGTCTACTATCTCGTCTAGCTAGTAGGTTTACTACTACTAAAGGACAGTAAGCGACTTATAGCTATTCTACTTAATAGTATCGCCGAAGGGGCCTTCGCGTTGCTTAAGGAGTAAGAGCTAAGCTAGAAGCATCGAAACTCGGTCGTTATCGCTATAGCAATAATCGTATAGAAGCTACTCTTAAAGAGCTATTAACTCGTCGTTCTTAATCCTAATCGGTCGGCTCTCGCGTTGCTAAGGGTTAGAGAGATAGGCAATAAGCATTAGCGGATAGTATACCTTGTCGAAGCGGTCTAATATAGTGTCTTAGATCTCGGCGGCTAGAGCGAGCTAATTGTCGTACGTCTTCTCTATTAGCTACTTGTAGTTAGCGAAGACGTAACTAAGCTTAACCTTGTCGCTCTCGAGCGCAATAGTAACCTAAAGGAAGGGCTTAAGGAAGTCGCGAAGGTAAATAGCGCTCTACTAGAAGGAAGGGTTACAAAATAAGGATTTAATCTTATACTACGCCTTACGTTCTATAGGCGCCGCTCTATAAGCGAGGACTTTCTCGTCGCTAAAGGTAATGCGCTAACAGACCGGTATATTATAGATAAGTCCGTTAACTATATTGAACTTGCCTTGCTAGCGAGTCTTACCTAGTAGCTTCTAGCTTACGAATTCGAGTCTAGAGACTTCTACGAGTTTAACGAGCTACTAAGTGAAGTTTCCGTAGTCTTTAGCGTATTTAACGCATGCAAGGACATCGCCGTATATCTCTCGAATAGCTACTAGCGCGTACTTACTAGTTATAAGGCGATTAATAAGGAGGTATATATAGTAAGAACCGTAGCCGAGATTAATTAAATGCGGGTAATAGTTTCGCAACTACCCGATTTGTATTAGCTCTAGCTAGATTAGGCCTAGCGGCTAGGTAGAAGGCTTCTAGAAGCCCGATAAGAGCTAATAGAAGGCGGCCCTTACCGTTCCCGCTACGCTAAGCTAGGCTAATCTAAAGATTAGTAACTACTTACTAAATTTCTTATACTAACTATATTCGAAGCATTGTTAGTTGTTACCCTAATAACGTTCTTAACACTAATATCGTCGAGCACTCGTATTATAGCGTCCGCTAGGTTCTCGGAGGTATATCGATTGTCCTCGAAATCCTCGGATTTAACGAAAGCGGCGCCTTTCGAAGTAATAGCAAGATAGTTAACAATCGACTCGCCGCGAGGATTAGTCTAGCCGTTAGTTACTAATGTAATACGACCGCCTCTCCTTAGCTAATCCTCGATCTTAGCCTTAAGGGTTTCGTACTTAGTATCGAGTAGGTCGCCTATTATTTCCTTCCGACTTAGTAGTATAAAAGCAGGAGCTAGTATCCGTATAAATTCTCGGAAAGCAGGGTAGTTAGTTATAGAGAGGGATAAACTAGCTAAATACACCTACTTAGCGTACGCCTTAATAGTAACTCGATAGTAAGCCGCTAACATCTACTAGATACCTAGTCCTTATATTGCTTAGATATGCAATAGACGAGGAGTTGCTATATAAGGAGGCTCGCTATTAAGACGATAAGGCTAGAAGGCCTTTATTAATCGTTAAGGCAACTTCTTATATACTCGAAGGTACTTTTTAACTCGCCGCTTCTTATTCGAGACCTATTAACTATTACAATGCTTATAAGTAATAATAGGGTGCCTCTAACTAAGAGTATTATACTTACGATTAACCTCTAGCTAATAAGCCGCTTCCTTAACCCTCCGCTTTAACCGCCTCGCTCTCGTCTTCTTCGATAGACTTCTAATAGAGCTACTACCTTAAGTCGAATTAGCTATTATAGAAGACAATAGTTAGATAATTAGGCGATAACTAAAGAGCTAGAATAGCGAGAATAGTAATAACTAAAGAGCTATAATCTATAGAAGAATAGGTCTATATTAATAGCTTCTATACGCCGAGAAACTAGCTTCCCTTACCGCTATAATTATCCTAATACCGGCGGTGTCCTTGTCTACCAATTTCTTCTATAATCTATACTTAAATATAGTCGTTCTATATACTAGAAGTATCCTTAGACCGCCTATTAATTAGGTACGTCGTTTACTAATCGCTAAGGGTTAGAAATTGCTAGATACTAAGGGAACCTCTTCGAATACTTACTAACCTCCGAGTATACTATATATTCGAGAGAGCCTAGTCAACTATACCGGAATAGGCATAGCGCCAGCTAAGAAGTAATGTCCATAGTGGAATCTCGAACACCCGCAGTGAACACGTAGATCCGTAAGTTTAATCAGTTTTGTGGCTCGTGGATGGACATCGCTACACATGATGGCTTCGCTGCGGCGCAGGCGTTCCCGTGCACGCAGCAGGCGGTTTGATTGCAGGCCAATCGCTTGGACTAGAATAAAAGATGGACTGCATGTCAGCCGGGCTAGATCCCGCAGCTTGAAACGGCACTTCCACCGCTGACCGTTCTGCCCACGTCGAGCTGCTGGACGGACCGCTGAGATGTCGAGGCGTCCTGAAGCTTGTTGTCTGCTGCAAGGGAGCAAGCAAACCAGACGGTCGGCGAACGCATGGCGGAGGCGGAGGCGGAGGCGGAGGCGGTGGCAGCGCGGACAACACCGCAACCTTTCTCTTGTCCGAAGCTTCATCAGCTGCCATGCCGCCTGCACTCTAACGCCCGCCCTCCCCTACACACCCTCCTCACGCCGCTGACCTGCTCCCACCGCCTCGGCCTGGCCAGGCATGATTTGCAGCTGCATGCCCGCCCAAACCCATCCTGGATCCACTCGGCTCACCCTGTACAGTACATGCTGATCTAGGACTCTGGAGCCACACTCCCCTCCCGTTTGGTCAGTCCGACCTGCTTCTCTCCGCCCATTCTGGAGAGACATGTGGCTTGCGAACAGAAGCCAGAATTGATCGTGGCAGTCGCCGTTCCGCCTTCATCTGGCGACGCCCTCGACATTCCTTTCGTACATGCCCACGCTCTTTTGTGCCAGTCTGTCCTTACCGGAACCCTAGAAACACACTCGTCCCCGGCTGCATGGATGACATACTACCACCCCATGGAGTCTTCAGCCGGCCGAGCGTTCATCACAACCACTATATCTGGAGGAGCAATGGCTGGCCGGCGGAGCTTTGAGACGGCACCATCGTCGGCCGCTCGTCTTCACAAGCAAAGATCCAACCATGGCATGCGATCGACCAGCCACGGCCAACCATTCTCTCTATCCAGTGCACCTGAAGCACCTCCCATCAGGAGCAGCGCTCTCGTCGCCGCGGGCTTTGGAGACGGAGCCAAAGCTCGCAAAGGTTCCATTCGGAATGCCGTTCGCAAGATATTCGGGCGACGATCCAGAGACTCCATCTCGCAAGTTACAGACGCCTCATCCTCTTCGACGCAAGCACCTTCGACACGGCACATCTGTCATAAGAGCGAGCCACCGGTGCTTCCAGCTCAACCTGAGCTTCCCGAACTACAACTCGAAGACGCTTCTGCGCGACGAGTCATGTCGGATCCTTATGCAGTGCAATCGCATACCCGGTCTACGAGCCTTTCAAGAACCGCTTCTCCTTACGCTGTTCAATTCCCCAACAGTGTGAGACTGAAACCTATGGATCTGGGTAATCCGTTCATGCAGGTTCCCAAGCTTCGACGACGAAAGACCCTCCCGAGCATGCTTATTGAGAAAGAAGAAGGAGCTGCGGCCATTGCTGGCAGCTCGCATGAAGCAGCTGATGAGCCGAGCACGTCCAACAACATTGAACCCGAACGAGAAGCACCAATGATACCGAAACGAACTCCGAATAGTGTCAAAAAGTCACGGAGAAAGTCACGAAGTGTCGATGATCTTCCATCGATTATTGCGCTGCAGCAACAAGGCACTCCGAGAAAGAGAAGCGAAGAGATAAAGTATTGGCGCGAAAGCTTTCAGCCGGACGTGCTACGAGCCAGCGGCTTCATTGCTCGGCCTAGCTCGAACAGAGACAATGCACAAGCGCCTCCATCAGGCACTTCTCGCAGAAGCAACAGGGAAGGGTCGATACAAGAGACAGGAGGTGAGAAGACGGCAAGATCATCAGGCCGTGGTGCATATGATGCTTCACTCGCTCTGAGGGACAGCACACTGAAAAGCAGTCCGCCCGGACAATACGGCCAGCCTCTTTCGGTGTACGAATCAGAGTATCGGCCATCCTCTGGGACCGAAATGTCTCGAGATCTGGAAGACCGGGTGGCAAAGTTGGAAGCTGGCTTGCACACTTTCCAGCGGTCTCTGCAGAAACTGACAGCTGACCGGAATCGACGGACTATAGTAATGGGAAGCAGCGTTGGAACAAGACGCTCCTCGGGAGATTTGCGGACACCTAGCTTGCTTGCAGATACGCTTGCAGATGCGCTTGATCAATCATTCCAGTACGAGTATGAATATGGACATACGTTGCGGCCGACCACTTCACCGCAGCCACCGCCACCTATACCGCCGCACGTCCAAGGGCTCGAGGATCCTTTCATTCACGAGACAGCACCGCCGCCGCCAAGTGAACCGCCGACCAGGCCTCCAAGACCGCCGTCTCCAGCTCAGCTGACACCGGAAGCGTTGGCCGCTGTAAATGCGGAGGCAAGAGGTTCGAAAGATCAGACGCCCCAGCCATGTACTTTCCGCTCCCTCTATCAAATGCTTGCAGACGAACGGTCAGCCCGGAGGAAACTCGAATCGCAATTGCAGAGCTTGCGCCGCGACATCTCCGAACTCCACAGCCAAGTCCACGTGTCCTCCAACGTTCAAAGCACGCGTAGCAGCTACATGCTAGCGGGTTCATCATCCCGATTACAGGACTTGTTGCGCGAGACAGGTGAAGCCAGCGGACCGGAAGAGTCACCACGCTCGTTAACTCTGCAGCGATTGTCTGGAGCATCAGCGAGTCAGCCCGTCGTCAGCAGATTCAGCGGATCTGAAAGCGATAATGTCCAAGTGGAGGAGACAGACTATGAGGAATATCTTACACCAAAGGAAGAACGAAGCAAAATCAGTCTGGCTGATAAGCTGGAAAGGGAGAGCGGGATGTTTTGATAACGAACTTGACTGACTGACATCTATCTGATTGATGACTACCTAGGCATACCCGGATTTTTGGTGGCTGAATTTTTTCCATTACATTTTTTGTCTGCTTTTACTGCAGGTGCTGTACTACTGATACCCAATCTTTTTTTCCCCTTTGTGTGTAATTATTCAATCTTTTGTACTTATATTGATTTTGATTGTCGCATGGTCTCCATCATCATCATCAATGAATCATGAATGCCATGTGCAAGCGTCATCATACCCTACGAGACATGGGCTTCTGGAAGCCTTATCCCTGGCGACAATGGAAGAGTGGCTTGTAGCGACGAGGATGAGGTGACGATGAAAATAGCTGATACAAGTGGATGGTGTTGGTGGCGCAGAGCTTTTCGCTCGCAGCAGATTCTGCGAATACTTTGATCGTTGTCTCGCGGCGAGGGGTCAAATGTAATAAGTTCACAATAGTGCGATTGTGTTTGAGTACTGTATCATCTCATTATTATCTGGAACGTGAGATCCTTCTTCGTCTATCTCAGATTGTGTCTTCATCCGGAAGACAGCAGTCGCGCATCGCCATGCGCAGCAGACCTCCAGCGCCAAGTTCATGCACATGCAAATGCCGTATGAAATCAAAGATCAAATGCGAAAGCATCCGCAAAATGTCCAGACCTACATGTCATCCTCGTCCTCTATTTCCGACTCCTCCACCATTTCCTCGGTGTTCTTGCGATGCTCTTCCTCCATCTCCTTATATGTGGCGTAGCTCAAGAGTAAGAAAGCAAAAATGATCAGACAGCCGCCCGCTATCGCCGCTCCTGTAAGCGGACTGTAAAGAGGAGGCGGTAGCATCTGGTCGCAAAGCGCAACCAAGAATATTGTAAGCAGCGCGGCGACAGAACTCAATACTGGTGAGGTGAGCGATATCAGAACCAGGAAAGATCCGCTGAAAGTAGCATTTGAAAGCACCGAGATCGCCAGCATCCATGCCGCCTCACCTCGGGGCAATTCAAATTTCTCGATTCCAGTCATGTGCAGAATCGGGAGAGGAATCCAGAGTACAAGAAGGGTGAAGGTCCCGATCATGGACCCGAAAGCATTGGCGAATAGCATGCCCCTGCCAGGTGAGCAGCCCTCAGGTGGGCATGCCACACGCTTGTACAAAACTTCGTAGAAGCCATAGAGTACGCTGCCCACGCCAATGACTAGATTCCCGAGAGCTCGATTGGATGCTTCGGAGCTATCGGGCGCAGACGGTCCTCCAGCTCCTCCGCCAGATTTGTTGCCGTGCTTCGGATGGCCGACATCGCCATAAGCTACCACGAGGACGCCGACGATAGCAATGCCCACTGACACGACCTTACCGATCCGCAACTTCTCGCCAAGGAGTGGAATGGCGAAGGCATAAGCAAAGAATGCAGAGCAGTTGTATATTGCTGTCAGGTCACTGGCGGTGGTCAAATCTACTGCGACATACCAGCTGCCTCCTGCCACTGTCAGAGCGCATGTGACGTAGGAAGTTGTCTTGATGAAATACGGCCAAGGCGACTTCTTCCGCAGGTGCGGTGGAACGTTCAGGGTCCTATGCTCGATCATCTGCGCGGTTGATCGTTGAATAGACATGTGTCGTCTCCAGAAAGCATCCCATGGCTGTGACCATTTCTGAAGCCTTAGGATGAGCAGTTGTACGAAGAACAGCAGGGACCAGGAGCCATGTGTGAAGTACAGCATACAGTAAGCTTTATTCCAATGCAAGTCATGCTGAATGTATACTGCTGTCTCTGTCTGCACAGCAAAGCTCACCAGACTGAGGAGTAGGAATGCCGCAGCATATGTGTATCTTGTTCGGGTGTCATTTTTGCTTTCCACAATGGGGGGATCTCTTTCGCGAAAATGTGTCGAATGCCGGGAGCCTAGAGTCGGCCTCCCATCGCCTTCATAACTCTGACTGTGACGCTTGTCTCCCCCTGATAATAGCGGCTGATGCTGATGGCTGTTGGGTCTATGCGCATCCTGACTCGGGCGCAAGTCAGAGGGCATAGTGGAGGAGGCTGGATTGGACGAGGGCCCGTCGCCGTCGCCGTCGCGCGCCCAACGTTCAAAGTCGCTATCCTCGTCTTCAGATGCGAAGTGATCGGGATGCGGCAGAGGGGTGAACGGACTCGGCTGGCGCGAATTTTCTCTGCTCAAGTGGACCAGACTGGACGAATCGCCAGTAGTGGAGGCAGAGTCTTGGTCGTGAGTATGGTGTTGGTCTGGAGGGAGAAGACTCGACGAAGGCAGCTCGTGCGCTTGGCCCGGCGATGAGGTGGAAGGCATGCCCTTACCGGTCAGGCATGGCACTAGCGGGGATGGTGTAGGCGGTGCATCGTGGGGCAGAATATAGAAGACACTTGTTCATGAGGAAGGATACAGTAGTGAAGTGGAATACTGAATATTGCCAGAACTATGGAGTGCTTGGCGAATGCAGCTTGCATGTGCTCCTGGTCCGTGATCCGCGGTCTCTGAGACATTCTGGGACTTGGGCCCCGGCTGATCTTCTCAGATTATTCACGAAGCGGGCGACAGTCTAGCACCTCCCGGAGCTTGCGAAGGTTAGGTGACTAGGCGGAGCCCGCTCGTGAGTTATGCTACGTCGATCGATTTCTTGGCGCTCTGTAATTGGTCGGTTTTCAAATGTTTCGTTATATAACTTTCGACAATACCTCCTACATTTATAGTATAGACGCCGCGCAACTAGTAGCTAAGCCTACGAAGTTAATACTAGTATATACCCTATAGAGTAAAAGGCCGAGCGTAGCGGAATAGGGGGTCTATAGGGGTTTCCCCTATAAACAGCTCGAAGGACAATAATATTATAACTATTATAAGTCTATATTTAGAATACAAAGACCTTAGCTTTTACTACTCTAACGATTATATATAGTCGGCCCTTTACTCGAAGTAGGCCGAAGTATAGTAAATAAACGTAAGAACGCGAGAAGGCGCGAAACGCAAGATATAAAACGAGATACGCGTAAGTATACTATTTGCTTAAATTCTATCTAACTTTTAATTTATATATCTACTTATCCTATTACACTTATAACTCGTACCCTTACGACTATAGCTACTATCGCTATAGGAGGCGCTAGAAGACCGCTAAACTAAGGCCTTTTTAAGACGATAGTGCCTACCTTACGAGTAATTATTCCTAGATAGCGCCCGTAGCTATGCTTAAAGTATAGTAAGAAGAAGGACTAGCAGGAGTTCTATACTAGGAAACTAGATAAGAATAGTATACCGAAGTATAATAATACTTGTAACTTATATAATCCGCGCTATAAGGAAGGCTAAATAGGTCCCGGCGCTAGTAGATCTTGCGCTAGTACTAGACGGAAGCCTATTATAGAAGACGATACCGCTAATAAAGGAATACGACGCGGCGGTATTAGATAAGGCGAAGATCGTAACGTAGTAATTACTCGCTAGTATAGTAACTACGTAGATCGCGCTTAGCGTCGTACTACTAGTAAAACCCGAGTACTACCTCGAATCTTCTTTACCTTCTTACCCGCTCTTAGTCTAACTTTAGTACTACATCGACGACCCGATACTACTACGAGTCGAGTATAGAAGCTACGAGAGCTTTAATAAGACAAATAATAGAGTAATAGCAACCTTCTAAATAACGATATTACAACCCTGCCCTACTTTAATTATACTAACTACTAGTATAACCGGGCTAATAGATAGAAGTGCGCTTAAGGCGACGATGTCTATACTTAGTATTATAATAGTACTATAGATATAGATCGGAGCGATAAGATAAAGTAGTATTATAAGGGTAGTTATAATTATACGTATACTAACTTTAACTAGAATAACTAGGAGCACGAGAAGGAGTATATTAGCTGTCGTAATATACTCGGCCTAATAGCTAGTTAAGTAAACCTTAGTAGTAGCCGTCCGCTAGTAGGACCTTCTACTAGAACTAATACTATAGATCGCCTACTTAATAACAAAGAGTATTCTTTAGAACCTGTCGACTACTTATACAAGGGTGCAGCTTTGCTAGACGCCGACAATGCTCTTATAATAAGCTTTAAGTAGGCTATTAACGCTCCGACGGAACAATTAGATACTTACAATATATACAATAAGAAGCGATTCGATACTAATAATCAGAATAGTATCTATAAGAAGTGCCGAGAGTCGCGAGACCTAGCTAGAAAGCGCGGTAATAGTCCTACCCTTATATTAGCCGATAACAATATAGATCCTAGACCTAGCTACGAGTATTACAACCTGCCTAAGCTTACACCTATCGAGGAGCTTCTTATCGCACGTACTTACTACACTATAGAAGTATACTAGGTCCGTAGTATTTAATACAAGTCTTGTAATTATATTGCGCACTTTCCTCGCGACTAGGACGAATTCTTTAAGCAGATTCCTCTCTTTCCGAGCGATGTAGATATTCTTATCCTAAAGCTAACTAATGCCGATAATAGAGCTATGCGACAATTCGAGAAGGAGTTTAGAGTCCGGAAGCGTAAAGTCACCTAGTAGTATAAGCATTTAATTGCGCGGCATCTAGCTTATAAGGGAGTTATACTAAACTCCGCCGCTATTAATGCACTTCCTAATAACGGCATTGTTCTCGATTAGTTGCTAATACAAACCTATTAGGAAGGAAGCATAACGGCCGCGAGTATATAAGATCTTTTAGACGCTACTAATACCGGCGATGTTTATATTAGTATTTAAGCTATAGATGTCTCTTAAACTAGTATCGAAGAGCTCCGAGAGCGTATAACCGGTACGAAGCAGAAGAAGACCGCTACTATCTTCTAGCCTAAGCGTAGCGACCGACCGCTCTCTAAGTATAATCGTGCTAAGCTTTTGCTTTCGAGTGCCTTCGTTACCCTATTCCCTATTAGTATAGCTAATCCGAATATACTAAGAGAAAGAGAGGTATTATTTAACGATGCTGTCGAGCACCTTATAAACTATAAAGACGATCGCTTCGCAAAGCACTATCGGTTAAATTCGCTATCTATAATATTAGTATGCGACGTAAAGTACGAGGTAGCTCGATATACTTTATAAATCGATACCGCGAACAAGCTGCTCTTACTAGCGATAAACTTCGGGCTGCATTTGCGAATAGTACGACTAAGTCTAAAGCCCTTCTATACTTAATCTCGCGTTAGGGTTAAAGCTTGCTAGGCACTCGATCTTTCTAGAATAGCATACGCGGAAACCTATCGGCTTACGTCTACGACCTCGGTGTACCGGATCTCTTCTTTACGTTAAGTACAGCCGATCTTTATTAGCCGTCTCTAATGCGCCTTCTTCTAAACTACGATAACTAGGTTGTAGGAGATACTAATACTAAGTTGCGTATCGGTCGTCGTAATTTACGCGACTATTTATACATCGTAGACGCCTACTTTATACGCCGCGTAAAGATCTTTATAGAAACAGTACTTAAGCCTAAATTCAGTATTAAGGACTTTTAGTATCGTTTCGAGTAGTAGGGCCGTAGTAGTGCCTATATATACGGCTTTCTTTAGTCTAATAGTATACCGAAGCAGGACCTTAATACGTAGTTAGGCCGCGAGCAGTTCTTAGAGTTCTAGGGACGACATATTATAGCCGTTAATTCTAATCTAACTCGCGAGAAGGCACTAGTAGACGAGAACAGTAGTATTTAGCTTAATACGTCTAATCTCGATAATATCTAATTGCAGCTCTCGAATATTCTTAATCGAGTAATGTATTATAATTACAATAATTATTATATATGTCGAAAGAAGGGTGCCTCTCTAAATTCTATAAAGGAATGCCGCTTTAGATATCCTTATAAAGAGCGCGAGGTAGCAACCTTAAACTTTAACCGGAATCTAAACTACTTAGGCTTTGCGCCTAAATGCAATAATCTATAGCTAAATTACTACTCGCGTATAGTCCTATACGCGTAGCGTGCGAATTGCGACCTAACCCCTTATACAACGATCGAGCAAGCCGTATAATACCTCCTAAAGTATACCTCTAAGGTAGAGGTACCTACTTAGTCTTTATAGGACTTAACTAAGCACCTACTTAGCACGATAAGACTAGAAGTGCAATATGCGCTACTGTCTCTAGTCTAGCGCTTCTATAATAAGCTAATCGGAGAGCGAGATATATCTACGTAGGAGGCTTGCTACCTAATTAATCGACTTCTACTCTAGGTTAGTTCTCGTACCGTACTTAGTATAGATTGCCGCCCGTATAACGACTAGTCTAGCACTATTAACATTGCCCCTAGAGGTAAGGTTAAGAAGGGGAAGTCCTTCTTAGAGAAGTATATAGAGCGGCTATAGACTACTGCTGCACTATTAGCTAAAGAAGGCTCTAATAACGACGATAAGGCGGAGTAGCCTTATCCTTTGTAAGACGTTATATACTATTAGTTCTTAACGAAGTACAACTTTAGCAATTTGAAGAAGATACACTCTCGGTAGGACAATACCCCGGACCGTATAATTAACTAGTTTCCTCGCTATAAGCCTAGAGATAAGTACGAGGACTAGTGCCGTATTAAGATTGTTAATTACTATCCCTTTACTATATACCCGAGTCTGCTATATCGGTTTCTAGGAGCGCTTAATACTAACCTATTATTTAAGTTATTCGCTAAGGCCTATACGCACTATTAGCTTGTATACGCTTATCTAGATAACTACTATATAGTTATTAGATCCCTAGAGGATGTATAGGAAGATCCTAACTAGACTAATAAAGGAGACGAGTTGTATTTCGCCGAGCTCTCTCGTAATAACAATGTTCGAGGCATTCGTATAGATAATAAAGACGCTCTTAGCCTACGTAACATAGATCGGACCTACGACTAGACTATATATATTAAGAAGTTCCCTTAGTCCGATATCTATTAATTACAACGTAACTAGTAGAAGCAGCAGAAGGAACTTTAGTCTATTAAAACTATAGTATAGTCTTAGTCGCAAGGTTAATACACCGTACTAAACAAAGAGTAGAAGATTCTGTACGATACTATAATCTAGCACTACTAACAGACCTTATATAGTATAAAGCTAGAGCCTCTACGTATTAATATCGATAGTCGACTAGGCACTAGAAAATCTTATATAATCGCTATTCTATTAGCTTACCTATAGCGCAATTAGGCGTAGCACGACTAAGAGTATTAGCGCACCAGCGGCAGTCCTGTTCTACGATCTATACCTACTAGCATTGCTGCAAATAGCATTAAAGGCAAGACCCTCTATTCTCTATTACTCCTACTAGTTTAGTCTACCTTTACTAATTTAACGACTAAGAAGTTGCTAGAGCTGCAATATACCTTTCGACATATTAAGTATGTTATCGTTAATAAGAAGTTAATAGTTAATCTAAAGATACTTAGCTACTTAGACCGCCGACTCCGCTAGATCGCTACAAAGAAGAACGAGTAGTATAGAGGTTTTAGCGTTCTCGTATTTAGCGACTTCTATTAACTCCTTCTAGTTAGTAGTAAGCTACTTTTTAGTAGCAAAGTCGAAAACAACGAAGAGAGACAAGGCCAGGTAGCGTACCTCGAGCTAAAGTATACTATCGAGTTAAAGATTATTTAGCGATAGACTAGTATAGATCGAAAGTCTTTAGCATTCAAATTAGTGCTCGAGAATATACGTAAGAACCGTATTACTAAAGAAGACTAGCGTTTCCTACTTACCCGCGTTCGGAATTAGCTCGATACGAATAGCTAGGCAGACTTTACGGATGCTTTACGGATCTACTCGAAGAAGAAGCCTATAAACCTATATAATTATATCCGGATGCGCGATAGTAGCAAGGTCGTTAAGTTGTTAAAGGCTAACTATACTAGAAGCGGAGCTAAGAAGGCGACATTCGAAGAAGGTAGCAATCTTTACGCTATGCTTCCTATTTCGTTTAGCTATCGCCTAATACTAACTAAGAATATCTAGACTAAACGTAGTCTTAATAACGGATCGATTAGCACTCTCGTCGATATTATCTAGTCTACTAATATAGACTCTACTATTAATCTCCCTCTTTACCTACTTATTGCCTTCGACAAATACGACTATCGGCTTATCGGAGGTAGACCGTCCTATAGCGAAGCTAAGGCTAAATACAACCCTCCGACTACTCTATCTAGAGGTAAATAGTAGAAGATTGTACCTATATTATAATATTCCTATCTCGGCGCGAGTTCGAGAGAGGCACGCGTACTTGTACCCGCGAGATGTTTCTAGTTACTATCGCCTATACTATTACTATCTATAAAGCCTAGGGCTTAATATTAGATCGCGTAGTACTAGATCTTACTAAGAAGGACTTTACTATAGGCTTAACTTACGTTACTTACTCTTATATTAAGCACTTAGATTACCTTATAATCGAAACACTATTCGATTATAATCGCTTTAGTATTCGCGTAACTAATATATATAAGATACGCCTCGCTAACTATAAGCGTCGTTAAACTTAGCACCTCCGTAGTACGAGCTACCGTGTTCTAACTCCCGCTATATAAGGCGCTAGTATGCCTCTAGCGCCTAGCCTCTTACCTATTAAGTCTTAGGGTAATATAGTATAAGATATAGAGTAATAGGAATTTAGCGATAACGATAACGACGTAATAGTAGAAGCTATTACTTAGTCTAAACTTTAAGTGTAGCTCGAACAGTTCTAACGCGAAGATATAGAGCAGATAGAACGTAAGCGACTTTAGCGAGAAGAGAATAATCGCCTCCTTACTATTATACTATAAGAGTTATTAGATATACGCTAGCTACTACTAGGTAAGATAGAAGACGAGCGCATTCTACGAGAGCGCGACGAGAGCCGTAAGGCTCGCCTCTATTAATAGGAAGTCGATAACCTATATATACGTCTAGAAGTAGCTCGGACATATACTAAGCTATTAAAGCCCTATAATTAGTAATAGAACTAGAGACGACTTCGCCCGAAGGGCGGCAAGCTCTACGTAGTAGCCCTCGGAGAGCCGCCGGAGGCTCTAATACGATCGATTAATATAAGAGAGTGCAAGAAGAATAAGGCTATAGAATAAGTAAGCGATATAAAGGCAAGCGGTTTTATAGGCCGCAAAAAAGTCCGGATATACGTAAGCAATATTAAAGGACTGCGGCCGAGACCGTAAAGCCGATCTTTAGTATAGATATTATATAGCATCCGAATACAGTTTAGCCTTATCGCGAGAAGGACACGTAGGTATAACTCACGAGCGGCCGCTTCGTGATACATGGATTGCTTGCGCAGCGATCCACAGCACATTTTTAACACGTGCAACTGCAACGACCACATCATTACATGTCCTAGACAAGCGAGAGTGCTGACCTGAGAGCCGTTTAGCAAAGACTAGTAACTGATGTCGAAATACATCCACAACCTAAAATGGACCGTAGCGTAGCTAGCCAGCCCTGCGACAGAATATCTCCCGTTATTCCACTCGCCATTTCCCCATCTATAACCGCCCGCAACACCCGCCTGTCACGAACGCTTCTTCTCACAGAACATTCATCTCAAGCACTGCAGCCAAGATGCCACTCATCAATGCAGGAAGTGGAAAGCCTCGCGTTATCCTGGGCACCATGACCTTCGGGCCGGATGAAGCCTCAGGTGCCAGGATAACTTCGCTGGACGACTACAAGTCCTGCCTTGATGCCTTCCAGTCGCGCGGCTATAACGAGATTGACACCGCTCGCATGTACATTGGAGGCAAGCAGGAGGCATGGACCCGAGACGCTGGCTGGAAAGATCGTGGACTCACATTGGCCACCAAATGGTACGTCTGGTCGACTTTGCTGTCTATCACGAGTATAGAAAGCTGAAGACGTCTATACAGGTATCCTCACAAGGCAGGAGCACATGCTGCAGAAGTAATTGAGGAAAAGCTCAATGAATCTCTGAAGGAACTTGGCACAGACACGGTCGATATCTTTTACCTTCACGCTCCCGACCGGAGCATCCCTTTCACAGAACCTCTGAAGAAGTTGAACGAATTGCACAAGCAAGGCAAATTCGTCCAACTCGGTCTTTCGAACTTCACGGCCGCGGAAGTGGCAGAGATCTGGCTGCATTGCAGGTACAACAACTGGGTGCGCCCGACCATCTACCAAGGAATGTACAATGCCATCCAACGTAACATCGAGCCCGAACTCATCGTCACCTGCAAGCGATTTGGCTTGGACATTGTGGTCTACAACCCACTTGCCGGCGGTCTCTTCTCAGGCAAGATCAAAACGCAAGATGTTCCTCAGCAAGGACGATTCAGTAATACAGCATCCGCAATGGGACAGCGATACCGGGAACGGTACTTCAAGGACGCCACTTTCGATGCGTTGAGGATCATTGAGCCAGTCGTGCAGAAGCACAATTTGACTCTGATTGAGGTCGCCTTTAGATGGCTGGTCCACCACTCGAAGCTGGACATTGGTGCAGGAAAGCCGGATGGAATCATAATCGGTGTATCAAGTGAACAGCAGATGGTGTCCAATCTCTCCCACATCGAGAAGGGACCCTTGCCGGACGAGGTGCTGAAGGTGTTGGACGAGGCGTGGCTGATTGCGAAGCCGACGGCGGCGAATTACTGGCATGGTGAAAACAAGTACACATACGACACGCAGAAGGCTTTACTAGCATAATTGCCAAGTCTTCGAGGAATTTTGCTGCGGAATTGAAAGTAATAAAGATCAGCGCTCAAGGCTCGCCAAGTCATGAGGTAATGATCAATCTGGATTCCACAGAGCACTGCACAATGGTATACTGCGTTACTCATAGCCAGCCAATCACTTGTCCATCCGCTGCAGTCATGATAAAACCCAAGATCTCGACGCCGCTATGCAGAGAGCAGGAGAATGAAAGTAGAACGCAGCAAGCATTCGCTAGATAGCTGTGCTCAAACGAACGAACTTCCCGAAGAATGACATGGGTGGTGGCTGGCGTCAACCCACTCTAACAGCACTTCTGCTCGACTCGCCGTTAACAAGCCCAGCGCCAGAATCCTCGTGTTTGCCTTTCCTCCTGTTGACAGCTTTCCTTCTCTGTGCCGCAACATCCCTTGACTCCAGTCCATGCTCGTCACCATTTCTGGCGTCCATATCTTGATCTTCTTGTTCACCCTGGTCTATTTCCTCGTTATCGTCCGCCATTTCACTGTCTGCAAAAGCAGGCATGGCATCTCCATCTCCTCCAGCATCACCTCCTGTCGTTGACATCATTGCTTCTTGGTTTTCCGCCCATACCCTACATTCATCAAGCTCGTTCACATCTTGTGGTCGACTTCGTAACCATTTCATTCGCGGACCAGTCTTTGCAATTTCACTGACGCGGAAGCCATAGATCCTCGGTTCATATATACTGCCCGGTCCTAGCCCTGGTGCGAGGTTCTTGGGAGCAATGCCGTTGATGCTTTCAGGTTGTTTCGGCAGTGCCGCCTCTACGGGAGGCGCAGGCATCTGCTGTGTAGCATTGCCCAGAGATGATGATAAAGAATTTCGACCCTTCTCTCGTGTTGCTTCAGAAACAGGCGAAGACGCATCGATTGGCGGCGGCCTTGTGCCACCGACGTCGAGTTCCGGGAATGTCATGAAGAATAGGCAGCCGAATGTCGTACCAAAGAATGCTCCATCCACGGTCTGAAAGCGGCTATTTGGCGGCGTGTAGACGTCCAGACAGCTCGGGCAAAACAGCTTCACGGTCTCTTGTCCTGGTATATCGGAGCATCCCACGGGTAGTACTTTTGCGCCCTGGCAGAATACTCGAGGGCAGTGTCCAAAGTGACCAAGCTCATATTTTTCCGCCATCTGCTGGATGCCTTGTCGACTCGTGATGAAACGCTGATGTATGAGTCCGTAAAGCATCTCCGCCGAGCTCTCGATCACACTCAAATCGCTGGCCATGCGCAGATGCCGTCTTTCGGCTGCTGCAGCTGCCGCATCTGCTGCTCTCCGGTAGCCTCCACGTCCTATTCCCAGCTCGCCGTCGTGCATCTCGTCTTCATCGTCGTCCTCGTCCTCTTCTTCCTCTTCTTCCTCCTCGCTGGCGTCTTCGGGTTCGACATCGAGGATCATTTCCAGCGCCTCCTTGTACATGGGTACTTGACTCTGTAGCCCGGTGAGATTGAAGTCATCTTCGATGAAGTCCTCGGAAACCTCTGCGAAATACTCGTGGCCGACCAGCGAGCAAAAGGCGGAGATCCAGCTCTCCGGCGCCTGACTGGAGGAGGACATGGTTTGGGAGAGGTCGTCCAGCGCGACGTGGTGAACGGTGCAAGCCTTCTCGAAAGCCGAGCTCAGGCTCAACCCGCGGTGATGCAAGTGCAGATCCGGACGCACAAGCGCTTCGTGGGCGTAGGTATTGACGTTGTTCTGGTCGCGCTGTGGCAGCAGTCCTCCTCCAGTGGTCGAAGGCGGGGGAGTATTTTGAGAATAGGTGGGCGGGGCGGCGTATATGCCAGAGGAGGTGTCGTCGCTGGTCAAGGCCGCGGTCCCTTCGATATCAACGGCGATCAAATCGGGCGCCAGCTTGCGCTCCCTCCGCGTTGGCCGCTGAGCGATCTGCCCACCGTTTGCTCCTGCTCCTGCTCCTTCTCAAACAATCGCCGCTTCCAAAAGCACTCGTCGTTCGGTCGTCTTCGGTCGTCGCGTCTCGCAGCCGGGCTCTGCTCTGCTTCTTTTCTCGCTGAATCACATGCACAAAGTCAAGCGCACTGCAGTCGCGCACATGTCCTGTCCATTCGAGGGCCGACGCTTGACGTGTCCAAGTGAAAGCCTGCTTCTGGGCGCGAGCAATGTTTCTGTGCACTGCAATTCTCGAGTTTGTATAGAGCAACTGAGTTGCACCCTGGCTCAAAGTCTCAAAGTCTAGGCGACGGCTCGAGCTCGGGCTCGCCCTGGCTTCTCTGCCTCTCTCTCAACCGCCACAAGCCACGGGATTGTTCACAGACGTCAGTTTCGGACGACCACGTCAGGAGTTGCCGTAAGCCTGCAATGTGCGTTGGTTTTGCAGAAAGTCCAGACTGCTTCGTGAGCTGCAACAATGAACGAGGGGCCGGGGCCGGCCTTGCTGCTTTGGTGCTTGGTGGGCTGCTGCGCGGCGTGCGCGGCACGAACTGAGCGCCGATGGAGATCTGACCACAGCCACTGCCACCGCATCGATAAGGTTCTTTGTCACGTGGGAATAAGATGTGATTGGTATGGGGAAAGGGTCGTAGGTACATGTAATATGGCATGCCTGGTTGCGCTCGTCTCTCGTCACACGTCTCCTATGTACAATGCACGTTGTGCTATCGCTTTCGAGTAATCTCCGCCAACACGCAATACCGCAACAGCAGAATGGACGTGATCAGCCACCCATCAAAAAAGTTCACTGAGGATATTCGACAGTCCATCTTCTCCAACACTGCCGAAGCCTTCTACACTGTCTGCAGCGTTTAGACCGTAGCCACCGTCGGCATTATGGTGACCGTTCAATTCCATTGCTTGGTAACCGCCGGCTGCTTCAAACAGGCTCGTCAGATCGTGAACCATATTCTCCGGGCTACTACTCGCTCCCGATTGAGCCGACCAGTGATGCTGCTGCGGTCCTCCATTGTACAAGGAGTTTTCATCGACATTGACACCAGCCAGCCCTGCCATGGCCACGGCGGCAGAGTGGCTTGCGTCCTCGTCCTTGCTGGAACTGTGCTGTTGGTTGTTCGATCCTTCTTTCATCATCAAGCCGAGCTTAGGGCCAACTTCTTTCAGAACGCGGATCGTCTTCCATAGCCGCCGACTCACCCAACTGCCTCTGCTAAATCCTCGAACGAGTTCAAGCGCCATGTAGAACTCCTCACGGACATTCTCGGCGAAAACGGCCGGAGTGTGGCTCACCGCGAGGAACAGCACGGCCAACGCCGACGTCAGGAAGGCATTGAACATGACCTGCTGAGTGCGATAAAGATCTGACGTCTGATTTATGTGAGTCAAAACTCTGATCGTGTCTTTGGCAACGTCCACAGCTGTCTGCGCTTGTTCTCGGTGCTGCATGATAGAGGTTGCGGAATGTAGGACGGGTCGATAGATGAGGATGCGCATCTGGTTTGCACGAAGGTAAAGCAAGATACGCAATCTGTGGCCTGCTCGCGATGGCGAGGGACCGATCGGAGTAGAAGGCACCTTGCCATTCTGAGACGGATGCTCGAAGCGGAGATGTGCAGGGATGTTTCTGTGCCACTGGATGACTTGATAGTCCAAGTAGTTCATCTCGTCGACATTGATCGGCGCCCCGCCTCTTGAAGGAGACATCGGAAGAGCGACGACCGACTTCCACACTTTGCTGCTGATGCCGGAATACTGGATCATAGCGCTAAGGTACGGTGAGCGGTCCTCCGGCTTAGGAAGCTGCGGATCTATATCAGTGTCCTGGACGGCAAAGGGCATACCAGTTCCGAAACTCCAGCGTCTGTCCAGCACATATATTGCCCAGAACAATAGCATCGTATCTGATCGTTCCGACTCGTCTTGAATAGCGTCGTAAGTCTCGCGACGATGAAGACCGAGCTCAATGCACAACCGTGCAGTCAGTCCTATTATCCTCCACGATGTGCCTTCGTTATCGCGATGAAATTCGTACATTGCCTAAAGTTCCATCAGCTCATTCATGCAGAAGTTGCAGCAAAGCTTACAGTCATGACCAGGAGCCGAATGGCCTTTACTCCTATAGCTCCCAATAGCATCGTGTCAATGGCAGGCTGCACGTATTCGAACATCCGCTGCCCCGTCTCGCTGCGTCCTGATGCTTCTACCGTCATTGCCGTGGCCATGACCACCTTGAGCAAATTTGTGTCTTCATCGTCAATGGCATCGGATCCCGGCAGGCCCTGTTGCATCAAGCCCGAGCGATGTGCCGCTTCCATGAATTTATAAAGCTTACCAGCATATGCAATGACTTTATTGATGTCCACAACAGGATACATCAAGCCCATTTCGTCCTCATAGACTCGACATAGTCTGATTGCTTCCTCTTGCGGTATTGTCCATATAGGATCCTTATCGCGATGGATGCTTTGCAACAGCTGACCTTTCAGTGCTGGGCTTCGCTGTGGTGTCGCATCTGCTGTGCCTGTCCCTGCATCACCACTCCCATTATTCTCCTCATCAGGCTGGCCCGTTATGCCCATTGATTCCAAGCTGTTCTTTGCGACACCCAAATTAAAGGCTACACTGGTCGGACCTCTAAAGCGTTGCTGCGATTGACTTGACGCACGAGGACGATGATGGCTCGGGGACAAAGCCGCGGCGCCTACGCCTGGCGAAGCGGTCCGCGCATTGAATGATCCTCGGTGAGAGCCATAAGTCTGCAGGGACGGATCGATAGGTGTGTTGCCGGTTTGTGAAGCCGGTGCCAGACCATGGCCGGTGACCTGTGAACGAAGCTGGTTCAGCTGATCGTACAGTACACTGACTTGGTCTTGCAAAAGCGATATCTGCTGCGACATATCCTTGAACTCTTGCGATTCCTTGAAGCCGGCGCAACAGTTCGGCGCATAAACGCATTCGAGGTTGAGGTTGCCGCATCTTTGGCAAGGAGTCTGGCCATTGCATTTGATCTTGCGTCGTTTGCATTCATTGCTGGTCCCCACTTATCAGCATCAATCTGTGCATTAGCCAGCCGTACATGTGCCTACCACGCGATCGATACATATCGGTTTCGTCTGGCGCGTTGCTGACCCTGGTTCCCGTGATCCTCGGCCTTGCGCTTCAGTCCATTTGCGTTGCTGTCACTATTTTCGTTCTGCTGCGGCTGCTGCTGCAGATCTCTTGCCATCTGCGCAATGTTCTGCGCATCGAGACTCATTATGCCTGACTAGAGAGTTGCATGGCCGAAGCGAAACGATTGGGTCGTGTGAATACGTGCGGGGGCGGAATAAGCTGCGAAAGCTTACCGATGACTGGCAGAGGCAGAGCCGCAGAGGATCACCAGACAACTTCGACTGAGCATGAGACTTGGCACAGACTTTACGGAGAGATGAAAGATACTCGGCATAATCTGTATCTTCTATTCATACAGCAGAGGCAGAGATCCCATGAGCCTTCAGTAGTCTGCCTTTGCTTGGATTCATCGCACTTTGGCGACGGAGAGCTTACCGACGCATCCGTGTATAAGTCCTGAGCGCATTCTCGGCCTTCCCTTGGCCCTGAGCGTTGCCTGCCAACGAAACGGGCAGTATGGAGCATTGCTCTCCAGGACGCGTAGGCTTCCTTACAAACGAAGCGTAGCAGGTTGTGCTTGCAGAGATGACCTGCAGCTCCATGAGCGCTGTGTCTGTGTGTTTCCAGACGTGGCACATTCGGATGCTCGCTCTGATTTCAGTTTGCCAGCTTGGGATATCGTGACAGTGACAGTGGCACCATGCTTTCATGCCGCACCTGCAGCGGCCTGGCCCTGCCCAGCGAGCATCTTCTGCCTGAGAACTTCTTCCACCACCCTCAGATTGTTTGCTTTGCTGTTGACAATGTTTTCCAAGTCCTTGATGTTCTTGCCTAGCTCCTCAATCTTGCCATCATAGAATTTCTGAGCATCGCTGGTAGATTTCTCGACAAAGAACCCAGTACCGACATCAACAAGTACAGTGTCAGTACCGGCTAGCGTGCCAGGCACATATAGCGAGGAAGTCAACGGAACGAGCAAAGCCTTATCTGGATCCGAGGTCAATATCATGCTTTCGATGGGAAATCACGTCGCATACCACTTGCGCTTTTGGCAACACCATGTTCGATACTTGTTTTGCATTCGCGGAACTTTTGTTGTGCAGTGCGAAGGTTCTGGTGCGATGTGCTCAGATGTTGGACTTCATCGTCGAGTTGCTTCTTGACTTGAGACAGCTGCTGCGGCGCGAGCTGTGCGAGATCGACTACGATGACAGTCAATGGCTGCTTGGAGGGTCCAATTCGGGCATGACTGACTTTGCTGAGCCTGTTGAGCGGACGCCATTGCGGTCAGTGTAATGGCATGCGTGAATGGTGGTCGTGCAATGCTTGCAGCAGCCTCACAAGCAGCACGACCCTTGCCGCTTATCGATAAGACAATTGAAGACAATGATTCTTGGCAAGCGCGCTAGCCGGGCCGGGAGTCTGTGCGGCGCATCGCCTCATCTCTTTCGACGCATTTTCCAACTCCTCATCTTTCGCATTCATCTTCAAGATGTTGCAATTCTTTTGGAAGCATGCCTGCTCACCTCAATCCTTGTTGGGCCACAGGAGCAGTGACTGCGGTATTGAGAAAGATTTCGTATCGATCGCTAACACCTGACCACGCAACGAGCAAACTGCAGCATTTCTCCTGCCCTGACTGCAGCGACTGAGCACGCTTTCCACTATCTGCGACCGCGGGGTGAAGTGTGACTGACGAAACCCCGGATACACATCCGGAAGATGGATGTACGTTTACTCGTCAGTAGTGTTGTCGACAACGGATCTGATGCCGATCTAATACATGCATAGTTAGATTCAACGAATCACGTCGCCTGGCCGAGCGACGTCCGAGATTTAGCATGCCTGCCCTCATTAACGCAGCTGCCAAATCGATCAATAGAGAGCAAGATGATGTCCAATCTATTCGTAAACTTGCCGAAGGTGGCTTCAACAGAGTCTTTGAGCTTACCTTGAACGATGGTCATCAAATCATTGCTCGTTTGCCTTATCCTTCAACACAGCCTGCGTCGTTAGCTGTGGCCAGCGAAGTCGCTACCATGGACTTCGTTCGCAGTCATGGTGTCCCAACGCCACGTATCCATGGCTATGCACTCGACTCTAACAACGATGTCGGAGCTGAATACATCGTGATGGAAAAGATTCATGCACAGCGTCTGGGTGATGTCTGGATCAATTTATCGGACAAGAATCGACTCAAAGTGCTTTCTGGAATCGTTGATCTGGAAGCTAGGCTGTTTAGCATTGATTTCCCTGCGACATGGCAAGCCGCGACTTCCTTTCGACCGGGTATGAAGGGAGATGTTCGATTATAAAAAGGTTCACTCAAACGACCACATCGCGAATCTCAAGGCCTTCGAGCGAGTCTCTCCGCACCTTATTCCAAATGAGACATGGCACCAACGGAGCATCCTCCGGCATCCAGATCTCAACTTGAACAACATATTCATCAACAGCGAATGTCAGATCGTGAGCGTCATCGACTGGCAGCACAGCAATATTTTACCTCTGTTTTTGCACGCGGGAATCCCCAATTCTCTTCAAAACTATGGTGACCCGGTCTCTGAGGAGTTGAGGAAGCCAGAGCTACCAGATGAGCTTTATCAGATGGACGAAGGCGATCGTGAGAAGAACCTTGATCTTTATCGGCGCCGGCGTACCCACTTCTACTACGTGGGACCTGCAGCTGAAAAGCTGGACATGCACTACAAAGCGTAAGTCTGAAGGAAACCTAATCTAGTGCAAGGCACAGCTATGTTGAGTTGGAAGAGATACACGGCTCGAGCCACACACTCCTCCATTCTCATGGCAGCAGTCTTGTTTGGGCCTTTGTTAGACCATCTGCTAACTTGCGAGCTCATCCTTCTAGGATGATGTCTGAAGCCAGCCTGCTTCGTAGAAGACTCTGTACTCACGCCTTGGCGCCCTGGGAGGGCAACAGCATTCCTATTAAAGCGGATCTTGTACAGGCAGTACGAGGCTGGGCTACTCTGGCTCCTGGTAGCACCTGTCCAATAATGTTCGATTCGAAAGAAGAAGAAGATACTCTGTAGAAATTGGCCAAGCAGGAAGATATCGACAGGAGAATGGACATCTTGCGCGATGTTATTGGCATCAGCACACACGGCTGGGTTCCACATGACGGGTACGAGGATGCTGTGGCGCAGGCGGCTGCGATGAAGACCCGTGCACTGGAAGTTGCGGGTGATGACTTGGAGCGTGAGATGACAGCGCGACACTGGCCATTCGATGATTTCGAGGAGGACGAATGAAACGCCGTGACCGAGACTAATGGGTCGTCATGATGAAGCAGAATCAAAATCCTCTGGGACATCTAACTTTGCGCGATTGTTTTGCATCGACACTGCTTTGTGCGAAACTATGGTTGTGATGGCGAACGTGAAGGCGAATTCCTTCAAATAATTGTACTCTGAGCGAGAACAGCCTTCAACATGCCTAGCAGGTACTGGATTGCTGGAGGTTAGGCCAGCGATGCAAGCAAACCAAAGAAAGGACACAAACCCCAATCGCACGTCAAGCGTATTGCAGTAATGTTCGCGCCCGCATCTACAAGCTGGTCGGTCAGTGCATTACGGTGGATCGAGACCAACTTTTTTCTGTCTCCGGAATCTCTGCAATGGTAAGTCACTTCCAAAATCACTCAAAGAATCGATGACTCCGCCAGCTTGGTGCGGCTCGAATTCTCGTTGTGAATCGTGCTAAGCCAGTTATTGCATGCCAGGTGCAGGTGCCTCCCGCAGATACGATGCGCTGGACGGAAAAATTGATGCAGCAAAGACGGATCTTGAAAATTCTACACAAGTCTGTCATGGCTAGTCCGACACAACCTGGAGCCATCGAGAAATGGGGCAGTCTTTCGGCACTGCTCATCCATCTCACCACTTGTCGAGCAATGCTGCGACATTGTAGAGAGTCACTTACGAAGCAAAATCTCAATTCAGAGGACTTCGAAGGCATACAGATACTTCCTGACGCACAAGTCATCATGAAAAGTCCTTTCGACGGAGCTTCCCTTCTTGCTACAGAGATCAGGAACGTGACCATGTTCTTGAACGACGCCCACACACCACAATGGAAGCTCTATCAGGGCATGAAGGTACCACCTCACATCGACACCAAGCTGGGAGAACTGAATGCCTCAGAGGATGTCCCATGGCCTGATACTAATCTCGATCCGCTCAAGACTGAGATTGTGGCTTACTGTGCAGAGCATGGTTGGGACGAGCGACTAGATCAGCTTCTGGACGCTTCAGACGGCAGCACTCAAGCTATGCTGCTCCGCGAACAGTTCTGGGCAGAGGCCCAAGATGATGTCCAAGAGACATAGAGTTACATGGAGTGATGAAGCCGTAGCGTTCTGAGATATTGGCAAGCTCTCATCATATCGAAAGATATAATAAAGCGAACCAAGAGCTTCGGCTGATTGTTCCACTTCACCATAATTCCGATCATCTCCTGTCATCTCAACTTCACCTCCCTCGCTCCGTCTTGACACCACATCGCACCGTCTGATCTCACACCTACGACACTCTGGAATGCTGCACAATGCGGAAGCATTACATTTCCTGACTTAGAGCCTGACCCATGCGCCACGCCAACATTGCGAGGAGTACGATAAGTCAGACTTGCCCTGAGAGCCGCCAGACTTGGTGTCCTGGCCGAGGGCATGTGATGTGCTTACTATCGCTTTCGATGTCCAACAGTCTTCGTGACTTGTTCGTGGTCCAATATTAAAGCGAGTCGATGTCTTCATCAAAGAGTCAAAGACGCTCGCGACACATTGTTGGAGGTAAAAATCGCAAAGCACCCCGGACACTTTGCATCAGGCAGACGCCAAGTCATCCGGCAACTTGTCCTTTCAGCAAACCGCGCCCTGTGGAATGCATTGAAGGATGCAAGGCGTCAGTTAACTTATGCAAGTTACGGTAACCCGCCGGGCGAAGCAACGATTTTGCTCCGCCGACGCTCAGTTCCAACGCCGCATTGGAACACCGCATTTGCGCACAGCCCGCTGCGGCCTCTGCGGCCTCTGCGGCCTCAGATTCTGTGGAGTCGCAGAGCGCTGTGCGGCCATTTCTCGTCGTGAGACCAAGCCGTAAATTCGGTGGGTGACTGTTGCGCATGGAGCACAGTACGCGGACCAGTTGAGGCGCAAAGCACGAGGGAAGGTGGTGTTGCAGTTCATCATGTTGGCGTTGCGCACTTCCGCCTTCGAAATTCAACTCACCGGCGCACTCTTAGCGCCAACCTTAATCCCAGTGACTCACGCGGAATCCGAAAGCGAATTCGCACAAAACCTCTCGTCAGCCCCGCGTCTGCCTGCTTTCTTCCCCATCCCACCAAGCGCACACCATACACAATCATCAGAGACAACCACGAAAATGGCTGCCTCTGCTTGATTCCAGACCTCGCCCACCATAATTAACTACTCAACCTACCATCTCAACTCCACTTTCGAAGCGTCTTCGGACCTTCACAACCACGCGCCCAGTCGTCAAGACCACGCCTCTGTGAAAACCTCCCCGCCGTCCACCACGGCTTCTACACAGCAAACATGGCCCCAACCACCAGCTGCACCAAGGCAATTGCCTCCCCAACCCGAGTTCTCGCAGGACTTCGAACTCTTCCATCAACCTCAGACCCGCGCTCTTCCGCCTTCTCGACGCGCTCCATCGCTCGATCCGACGCTGCTTCATTCGTTTAGCACTGCGACCGCAGCAGCGTGTCACGCGAACGGACATCTCAACTCATCTCAGAAGGAAATCAATACAACAGCTCACCGGTCTACTCGCCCACCTGTGCCTTTATTTCATTCCAACTCAACCGGTAATCTGGGTATTCAGCAAAATAATCAGTACATTCAGCAAGGAACAGATCCAACCTCTTTCGCAATGGGAGGCGGAGGTAATTCACTGCCGAACTCGTTCGTCCAGCGCGTTGGTCTAACCATGGACTCAGAAATCAACGTGGCCTACGACGGCACATTCGGCGATCTCCACGCCAGTGGAGACGTCGCACTCTTCGGCTTCGATGACAGCTTTGGCGGCGACTTCGAGCTCATCGGCTCGGCCGACAACAGCTTCACCGCTATCAATGACGGTGCCAACGCTGGCACCATCTCGCCCAAGGACCTGCTCAACGACTCAGTCCCGCCATCGACATCGTTCACCAATCTGACTACACCTGGTTCTACATACCTCGACACTCCGGATGACTACCAGACCTCACCACTCTTCACAGACAGCATGCAACATGACAAGACATGGTTCTCGCTCTTCCCTGAACAAGACACCGAGGCGCCAACTCCAGCACCACTGATGGAGCGCACCTCGTCCAACACTATCGTTGTTCACCCCGGAGGCGAAGGCAATGCTCGCAAGCGAAGCTCAACTTTCCAGACATCACCGACTCCATTCAGCCCAGCTGTGAAGCACTCTGATGTTGCTGGTGTTGCTGCTCGCAAGCGTGACAAGCCACTGCCACCAATTGTTGTCGACGAGAACGACCCTGTCGCCTTGAAGCGTGCGAGGAACACTGCCGCTGCTCGAAAGTCACGAGCAAAGAAGGTTCAGGAACGTGACGGCCTTGAGGGGCAGATTGCCGCCCTCAAAGCAGAAGTCGAGTTCTGGAAGCAGAAGGCGGTCTCTTTGGGCGCTGATGCTTCTGACAGCGAGTAGGACTCGCTGCTCAGGCGCAGAAAGCTCAAGCACTAAAGTTCAATCCTGCACTCGGAAAAAAATGGCGACTGCCTTGGACAGTCGCTGGTGGTGGAAAATTTTCTTATTTCATTCTGTTCATCATTGGAGGAGAGCGCAACGGGCGCTTCGTCGCCACTGGTCTCGACGACTACTCTCACATTTCCTTGGCGCGGCCTTACGGTCTGGACATCTTCACGATGATGGATGAAGGGCAAAATTGGCATGTGATCTTCATGGCCTACTGACGTCTCCTATCTTGAAGCATTATGCGTTGATAGTTGATTGACTCGTGGCACACTATTGCGTTGCTTCGTTGATTTTGGTTAGATTGACAGAAGCTTGCTAGCAGTTGACAAAAGTAAAGTCTTGACTACAATACAACACTGTTTCTTCCCATACGCCTTCTTTCCAACCATTCTCGTTGCTTGCGATGTCCACTCACGACTGTATGGCAAGGCAAATCATATAGGCAAGTAAGCCTCTGTCGCCATGTCATTGCAACGTAGCAGCGGTACAAAAGTTCTCAAGTACTCTGACTATTCATTTTACGACAGCGCTTATCGCAATGCCCTCTTTGAGTCCATACAGACTGGCATCCAGTTGGAGTTTCTGCGCAAATATCATTGATCTAGCCCAAGGCTCTTCGTTGCCGTCCGACAGGCGTGTTTTCACGGCATGTGACAAGGCTGGAGGAGTGAAAGGAAGACTTATAGACTCTGCATATCGCGCTCGGCTTCAGAGTTATGTGCGCCGGCAGGACGACAGTTCCATGACGGGCAAGCCTTCCAGCTCTTTGAAGTACGCTTCGGTCTCATGGCCGGCACCTGTGGTTGACGGCGACATGCATGTCTTGTAGCAGTGATCAAGATCCCTGGCTATGGTGAAGCACTCTCTGTCCGCACTATGTTGTGATGCAGACTTTGCTTGGGTTAGAGACACGCCGGAGCTCTCCTAGGTAGAAGTGCTTGCCTTCAGCGCGCCGACCGAGAATAAGAAGGGGCGGAAGCACACTGCAAGTTGAGAACGAACCTCGAGCGAACGCTGAAAATGAGGATGACACAGTGTCCAATAGCCCAAATACTTGGTGACTATAGTCATCTATTGCTTCCAGATAATGTTCATCGCTTTTCGTGTATATCTGTTATACTACATGCTTGACCTGTCGATATCACAGATTAGCCGAGGGCACCTCTGTTGAATGAAGGGCGCGAGCTATCTTTTACCTCAAAGAATCGCTTCAGCCACCACACCTGGAAGATGCCCTCGCCAACCAATACGCCGAGCTGGAAGATGCTCCACCACTTGACTCGAGCATTGGTGCTCTCAGCAGTGTTGCGATGCGTTCGTTCGCGGACGATGATGTACCCTTGCTCGTCCTTGACTTGCGCGATGAGCTCAGACATGGCGCGGACTGCTTGAGGTCAGCGATTTATTCACCTTGGTACGGAGAGTGAGCCTCCTTTCTACGCACCTTCTTTTTCGAGGGGATCTTGTGGAGCCTCGCTCTCAGGGACATAGACGATTCCATGTACGTTGAAGCTGACCTCCTTTGTGTTCGCGGACCAGTGCTCGTTGCTGAAGCAGTACGTGTATCTGCCGTCCTCTTTCGCATCGAAGGAATGGTCTCCAGCGCTGACAGTTCGTTCGTTGACCTGATATGCTCCGTTCGGTGATTGTATCTGGTAGGGTGCGGGTCAGCATATGTATGCTGCTTCATGCATCATCGTAGAGAGTGCTGCTATCCTGCCCCGACTCATGCCCCAGCGGTGCGCTGGGGGACGAATAATGGCATTGCGGTGTATGCGTACCGAAAAGTCAATGTCAAGATTCCCACTGCCTCCAAATTCCCTGTCGCCAACTTGAAAAGTGACGGTCATCTTGTCGTCCTTGTGCAATTCCTCGTGGAAGCACTCTCGTGAGTGAGCGCGCAGAAGAATGTTGTGTGCATTTCCCAGCGACACGAGCGCCAGTAAGGAGAGGAGGAGTTCGAGATGCAGCGCCATGTTGCCTGATTTGCACTCTCGGGGGTGAATGAGCAGGAGTGAAGAAGGGAAAAGTTGCTGATGGACGACGGAACTCCTGGAAACGCCTCCAGCTGTCAATCTGTACACGCGACTGCCATGAAAGTCTGGTACTCCGACCCTTGCCAAGCTTTCAGGGATCAGCATGACTTCCACTTCACTTCACTGCAATACTCTTCACATGAAATCAATTTTTGGCTTGGCAGCAATGCTCAGGATGTGGCCGTGCTCAAATCATGACGCCCAGGTGCGGACGCTGGCTTCGAAGGGTTCATGTGTTTCGATAATGATGCCTTGCAAATTCCCACCAGCTTGCACCAACTGTTTTGCGAGATGCACCTAGCAACCGTTACAGGTCGGAGCGCCTTCAGTTGAACCCCGCAGAAAGACGCGACACTTCTTCGGTGTCATACCAGCATAGTCTACGTGCAAGCATAGACTGCGCATCCGAATCAAGTACACCCACCGACTTCGATATGGGCCGACTCGCTACAGATTTCGCTGCTGCTGCGACGATGGCAGACAACCTGCCCCAGAACTTGCCCCGTGTGTCTATTTTGGATGCGCTCCTTCCACGAAAAATCACATCCCCACCTAAGGTAGGCACGATATCTCACTTAGAGTCTCCTTCACTTTACATTTCTCATTTGTCAATGTGCTCGACAATGGCAGCACCCAATCTCACTCACGCCTGGCGCGTTTCAAAGAGTCGAAGTACTCCTGCACGCCACCGCAAGATTTTCCACTGTCAGGATACTGTCTCGGCCCGACCGCTCAGGACTCGTCATCTACAAGCGCAACGACTGCATCATCATGATCGTGGCCTCTGCCTTCGGAATTGCTCTCGCGCGACCAAAAGTTTGGCTGACTGATCCTGACACTGGCCAGCCTTTAGGTACTTCGGACGAGAGCATTCGTCCAGGCGTCGGAGACCATGAGATCAGAAAGAACAAGCGAGGCAAGATGTTCATGGTCCACCACAAGGGCTCCACGAGTCGTCCTGGCAGTGCAGTCGAAATCGCGGGTGGCAAGAATGGCGAGAAAGTCAGCACTGAAGACGTTCGGAAGACCAAAGGTGGCGGAGATGAGAAGAAGGATCAAGCTAAGGCTGATGAGAAGAAGCCTGGATCCAAAGAGGATGAGAGCGGCTTCACCGAGGAGGAAGATGCTAAGCTAATCGAATTCAAGGCACCCGGCAAAGCCAGTAAGCCATGGAAGGAGATCGCTGAGGAGATGGGTCGGTCGCAGCAGGAACTGAAAGAACGCTGGAAAGTGATCAACCCAAATGCTCAAGGAGACGGCAAGGGCGGTCAAGAGGGACAAGGTAAAGGCGGAAAGAAGAATGATCAAGGAGGCAAGCAGAAACAGGATGGCGATGGCGGAGATCAGAAGACGGGCAACGAGAAGCAGAACAAGGGTGGCAACAACCAGCAAGGTGGTGGCAAAAAAGGCAAGGGCAAGAATAAGGAGTGGACTTCAGACGAGGACGCCAAGCTGAAGGAAATGTGGGCTGCTGAAAAGCCCTGGGGTGAGATGCAGAACGAGTTCCATTGTGGTCGGGACGTGATTCAGGCTCGTTGGGATGAGATTGGAGATGGCAAAGAACCGTCCAAGCAAGACAGTAACGACAAGAAACCAGGACCTAGCAGAGAGTTCACAGAAGACGACGACAAGCAATTGAGAGAGCTCATGAAATCCGGCGCCACCTTTAAGACCATTGCGAAGGCAATGCCAGGCAAATCCAAAGCAGACGTCGAAGACCGCTGGAAGGAGATTGACGATTCGAAAAAGCCTGAAGTCAAGCCAGTAGAGCCCCAGAAGGAGGAGGCGAAGAATGCCCCCAGTGCTAAAGCGGCAAGTGCGAAGGCTGCAAGTGTCGCCAGCAAAGCTCGGAGCCATCAAAGCGAAGTCAGATTCACCATGGGCGAGTGGATGACTCTCCAGGAGGACGAGTTATTCACTTTTCAGGAGCTGCAACTTCTCTCTCACATCATCATGCGCGACCCGAGCCAGAGCTGGCTGAGAGTGGCCAGTAGCTTCCACGACAAGACTGGACGCAGAGTACATCCGGACGATATCCGTGAGAAATTCGAGGCCATGGCTGCCATGGGATGAGGCAAAGGAGATCAGCTTACTGGTTCACGTCATTTCGCTGAATGCTGGATGACTTTTCCCGAAGTTGAAAGTCCATCCAGAAGGCCGCAAGACGGATTGCACTGTGAGACCTGCGGCAACGATTCAGAGATCCAGCGAGGTCAATATGGAGCCCTGGTCAAGCGCGACCGACATGCTGAGGGTCGCTGACTAAAGCGTGAAGATGGATTCAATCGCTGTGGTTGTGCTGCCTCATTTGTATCATTCATGCTACTACAGTAGGAGCTGGCATCCTCGTAACTCGTAGCCAAATGCAGTGTCACATTGTAGTAACCTCTTCCATATCCTTTGCGCCTTGCAACTCCATCTGATGCCGTACGGAACGCTGCAATTCATGATTAAGTCTCGGAGTCTTTGTCTACTTCTGCTTCAAGCTGGCAGTAATTGCGCGCTCTTTCTCGACCATCTCGAAGATGTCACCGAACCGATCTGAGGATCGTTAGCCCCTCCGTAGCAACGCGATTCGCCTTGCAGCTTCTGCGACTCACTGTTGACCATTGCTTCCTTGTGTGACAGCTGGTCCCATGCCCGTTTGTACTCATCCTGTGCCTTCTTGTTAAGCCAGGCATAGCCAGGCTCGTCCTCGACTCGAGAGAATTGGTATCCGCTCGCATGTGTCTTTACCACCTGATCAGCTCTGGCCTTACCATTCGCCATGGCTTGAAGTTCTATCGCCACCATCAGCCCCCGTTACTTTCATCTTGAAACTGCTCTTGCCAGTAATCTTAATATACCTTCCATATCGTCTGCTCCGTTAGAGATTGTCTGCAGCGGGCGTTTGCCGTTCGAGTTCGCAATGGAAGAGCCTGAAGCGGAGGTGGGCATGTTGCTGCTGCTGCGCGTTTCGCGTTGTTGTGAATCAGGCGGAGAGGGGACGTCTGCGATGTTTGCGGTCTGGTTGATTGGCGTGGTGGCTTCTTCGTCACTGTTCTCTGTTGAGGACAGCATCTGGTCTTCTTGAGTTGTTGACATGATAGGCGAAGCTTCACTATCTGTGATGTTCACATTCGTTAAGCCAATCACTTGCAGCTGAAGCAATCGGTGCCTGGTGATCAGGCAGGCAGAGAACACCGGTGGAGGAGCTTGATGTGAGAGCAGTGGGGCTGGAACTGGAACTCAAACACAACCAAACTATGTCTCACTGGGCAGCAGGCATGTGCAACCATGAGACCCAGTATTAAAAATTAAAGCATTTATGAGAATGATGCAATTGATAAATATGGACATTGTTCGCGCTGTACCAATGTTCTCTGGTCTGCGTTCCGCCATGGCTCATGTTGCGCTGCGCACCTGTTCAAGGTCTTGGAACGCACATTCTGAGACTATGTTTGCAATCCCATGGAGGCAGCACTTCCGACTCATCACGAAACAAATCAACCTCTACTCACTGGCCCATCACGCCTCGTGAAATGACAATCTTTCCAGTTGATGTTCAGAGCTACAATGAAGTGTTTTGATGTGCTGATGGTGTCTGGATGTCGCCGATTGAGTGGGCCTCACGTCTTCATTGTATCTTTCAGCTGACCTTGCTCAGACTAGAATATAGACGGTTCTTATGGGTCAAAGAATCTTGCGGAGTTCGGTCGGAGTTCATCTCATCCTGTCCTGCCATTGATCCTTCGGCGACTTTTCTGCTGACAAGTCGGCATACCACACTGTACCACATGTCTTGTATTAGATCATCATACCTCGTAGGCTTTGCCATTTGTCTACACAAGTTCTTCCGACTCTTGGCCCACCTCCCTTGAGGGCGAACGCTAGTCCCCGGTCATTGAACCTCATCTCGGGTAAGACCTCCTTTTGATGGATTTGAAAGCTGTTCAAATGCCGCGTTGGCTTCTTGCCGCGATACCCGCTAACAGATTTGCACAGGTATCTTCTCGCGACGGCGAGCAAGTCTTTAGCTGATTCTCGAAGGTGTTCCCATGGTCCGTTCCTGAAATGCCGACTTGACATCAGTTGTCACGCGAGCTCTATGCCGTCGATGAGCGCGATAGTGCCATGCCTGTGAATGCTTTGCTTGGCTTCACCAAGTCACGAGGAATTCTGTCAAATGCAAACCAGGGACTTGGAGCCTGTCTTGTCCATAATCCAATCTCTATATAATCCAAGCGATATTGAACTATAATCTATAAAATTGAATATTATCGATAGGATTATAAGGCGTGTCTTCTGTCCAACGGCCATTCAATAGCCCCTTTCTAAGTGCAATCTTCTTAATCGAATATAGACCTCCGCGGCCTCCGGAGTAGCGCTTTTAGCACTAAATAGGGCATATAGACACGGCTCGATAGCTATTCGATTGGATTAAGGACCGTGCGTTGCAATTAAGGCCGAGGGCAGCGTACGGAACGAAAATAGCGCAAGTCGACGCGTTTTCGGGCGTAGGAGGGCTTCGTACGGTATACGTTTCTCGGTAGTAGATAGTAGTCGAGGTTCTTACTATAATTGTTAGCAATAATGGACGCTCTCGACCGCTAGCAGATCGTTAAGCGCAACGTTGTCTTTACCTTCGGAATACTAGCGATACTATTATACTAAATGGCCGCTTCTTCGCGGCCTAGTATACGCACCCTATACCTAGAAGATAGCAAAGGCGAGGCCGTTACTGCTAGTCTATTAGTAGAAGATGCTATACGACGATTGTATAGGTATATACGCTTCTACCTAGACGCGTTTATATACCTCTTTTAGCTTATTTCGCTATACCTGCAGCGTAGAAGATATATTAGCAAAGAACAGAAGGTGCTAATGTTCTTATACGCTTTTACAACTAACAGCTATACTCGAGACCTAGCCGAAGACTTCTATTACTTAGTCGATAAGTATAGTCGTATAATCTATAAGGTTATAGCCGCTATATTAGAGGTGTATCTAGTAATCGTTACTCGAGCCGACAAAGACGACAGTTTAGCGGTAAAGGCAAAGGGTCGGAAATACTAGCCTTAGTTTAAGGACGCAGTTAGTGCGTTAGATGGCTCTTATATACTAGCATACGTACTAGTTGATTAATAAGCGGCCTTCCGTAGTCGTAAAGGAATACTATTATAGAATGTATTAGCGGTAGTAGACTATAATATAAGGTTCACTTTTATTCTAGCTAGATAGGAGGGCTCCGCCTACGATAGTCGTATACTTAATAACGCTCGCTCGCACTATAGATTTGATACGCTAGAAGGACGATATTATCTCGCGGATGCTAGCTATCTAAATAGCGCTCCTTATATAGTCCTATATAGAGGCGTACGATACTATTTGCGAGAGCAGTACCTAGCTGCAATGCGGCCGGCGGACTATAAGGAGTTGTTTAACCTTCGCTATAGTTCCCTTCGCAACGTTGTCGAGCGGACTTTTAGTATAATAAAGCGTCGCTTCCGCATATTCGAGAGTGCGCCGCAGTATAGTATTCGCGCTTAAATAGCTATAGTATACGTTGCTGCTGCCCTCTATAATGTCCTTTAAGAGATAGGCGCGAAGCCGATAGATACCTTCGAGCTAGAGGCTAACGAGACTAACGATAGGCCATTCGATAATGCCGCCGCCGCTACGGAAGAAGACAATAGTATTAAAGGACCGATAGATAGGCAAAGAGATGCTATTGCAATAGAGATGTAGCGGGTATACTAATAGTACCTATAGGATAAGGAAGATAAGGCAATATTGTCTTAGTTGTAAAAGTAGTAGATAGGCGGGGCTTCTTTGTTCGATAGAAATGTTAAGAATCTTGGTTGTTATTAGATTATAGCTGTTTTGTATAGGATTTCTTATATCGGTAGTGCAATGCTCGACTTCCTACTATCCTTAGAAAACTTATTTGCTATAACTTATAGCCAAGAAATATAGTTTTATATTGGAATCTTAGATACTGCTAAAACCGCACTAAAAGCTATCGATCTAAAGATATTAAAAAAAAGCTATATTCGAGAATAGCTAACCAATCTAACACTTCGGTATTCCAGCTTAGGATAACAATTCAAACTCCTCTAAATACTTATCTACTAACGCTATCGATATAGCCTGCTACGTATCTAGAGGTGCGCCGAGAAAGATATTAACTATATCACCGTCGTCCGCCGTCGTTATCTTGCGACACAATAGACGCTTTTGCCTTAAGGTTAGGTCCTAAAGCTCCTTATGTCCTACGACGAAGTCCGCCGAGAAAACTAGCCGCGATAACGCTCGTCCTACCGGTAGTAGCGTTGCTATTATCTCCGCCGTACGATACATTGCAGTAACAATATTGTCGACAGTCTGCTATATCCGATTCTGCGCCTCTAAACGACGCCGCTTTGCCTTAACATTGGCATTATAGATTACCCGCTTTCGAGCCTAGATATCGTCCTTCGGCTACGGTATTTCCGCCTTACTCTTAGTTGCTATAAGAGTTGGATTAAGAGCTGTTATAGGACTAGGAATCGGACTATTAAGTATAGCTTTAATAGATAGAACATGCTCTCCGGTGGCCGTTGTATCGCTAAACAGCTAGTCCAGTTTAACTAAGAAGGGAAGCGGCTTCTTTAGGAATTTCTTCGTACGAGGATAGATAGCAATATAGGCCTTTACGACATCGTCCGGAGCGGTTAGACAGCTACTATTTGGATTAATACCGAAGCTAGATTGAGCTAGCATCTTATGCTACATCTTCTAGTCTGCTTTAAGCGACGATAGCTTATTCTTTATAGAAGCGGCTATAATACGAGCCTTCCGCTAGGCCTATATAACAATAAGGTTTACTACTATTGCTACTGCAACAAACAGGCCCTTCTTGAAGCTAGAATCCGCCCTCTTACTATAGTTCTTACACCTATCGATAGCACTATTTATTAAGTACTGCGTCTCGGCATCGTTAAAGCGCTAGTTGCCTTTAACTTCTACCTTAATAGGCGCTAGATTAGGTGCCTCGTCGAGTGCCTCTTCCTATTACGTATCCGGCAATTGCGAGTAGTTAGGCGGTGGTTCTAGCTAAGAGTACTAAGACTGGTCGATTGCTTAAGAGTCTATTATTTGCTAACAAATTTAGTAGGCAACTAACGACCTATAAGCGACTAGACTAGCAGCAATCTCTTATATCGAACGAGCCGTTATAATAGCCTCCTTCTATATTATTTCTACTACCTAAAGTCTACGGAAGTTACGAGATGCGCTAAGAACGCCTTTACCGAGATTGCGACGATACGATAACCGTACGAGAAGACATACCTCCTTATCTAATTCACTTATTATAGCGGCCGCTAATACAGTAGGTTATGTGCTAATAAACGCCACGATATTAGAGATTAGATTATGGACAAGACAGGCTCTTGGACGCGTAAAGAAGCAGTGGAAAGTAAAAAGCATCATTTCAATTTTCAGCTCATTGAACAGGCCCCGCTCTGGATGCTTGTCATAGCTTGGCAAAGGCTTGGCTATCAGCCATTGCACAGGTCCCGAAGGCTACAGTACACAAGAGACTCCTTCATTGGTACAGTATCGCAACTGATTGGAGTAACGACGGCAGCCACTCCACTCTACGACACGAAGGCTGCGTAGCATCAACTATCGAGCGCCATATCGCAGCTCAAACAGTCCAGACTAGGCACCAGTCCACTCCGTGGCCGAATATGTTTCTTTATCAGAGACGGCCGCGAAAGGGAACACTGTGCCGGCAGAGTTCCAAGGCCGGTAGCCGGGCTAGGGGCTCAAAAAGGCCAGCTCCGCGACTGGTGAAGAGCATTCCTATGACCTTTCGATCATGCTACTATGCATCTGCCAAGCTTCAACCGAGCTGTGAGCATGGTTCCGCCCTCCATGCTGTTCCACGCGACATACCACCTTCATCATCAATGCCTGTTTATCAATGCCGCTGACGTTGGACGGTATCTGGGCAAGCTCTTTTGCAGCTGGCATGCACAAAACATCTGGTCAGTCTCGTATCTCTCGCGCCGAACGTGTACGCCGAAAACTTTCTGAGGGGTGCTTTTGTGAGATTAGCACCCTGGCCGTGTCCGGATCTACCGAGCTGCTTGTTGTATACGAGCAGGTGAATAACAGTAGGTAGATAGGCGAGGCAGGGTGCTACATTTACTGAAATACGCATCATCCCTTCTCTCATTAAGCTCCAGTCTTCCACATGGAGTTTTCCCTTGGCCAGGCTTCTCACTACGAACTGCTGTTAATTCCACCTGGCAGGACGCTGTTGGAATGGCTGGAATCGTGCCGGCCGGTAACTTGGCCGGTGCTGATCCCAGAACGAGTTCTGAGGTTGATAACATTGTAACTCGACGAGATTCCATCGTGAAGGACACGGCGCCACCAGAGACACATGGTATGACTTCGTCACGGCTTGTGCAAAGCTCTCTGCTGATATATTTCATCCAGGTCACAACACCATCTATCTTGACAGCAGCATCACTTTTGAGGCCTACGACTTCTATGCTGCTCGCGCTCGTGAAGCAGAGAAACACTTCGCCACTGAAAACTTCGTCAAGCAAGTCAGCAAAGTCCTTGTTGGCAAGAAAGTCGCCAAGGAGCAGCAACCTATCGATGAATATCCAACTGGCACCTCAGAAAACGATCCCAAGCACGAGTCGGCATCTCCTCCAAGCAATGGATCTGATACGGCTCCCGGCGAAGACCGCTTTGGAGTGACTGAGACAGAGTGGGAGCAAGCGCAGAGAGCCACAAGAACTGTAACATGGGTCACCATCTTTGTAAGGTCATGCGCCACGCGAGGATCAAGAATATGCTTGTCTAATAGTGACGGTAGTACCTGATCACCACCGACATCCTTGGACCTTATAACGTTCCGTGGGCGATCTCGCGGATGGGGTATGGCCCAGGCCTCGCGCTCTACCTCGTATTTGGACTGGTAGGTGCATTCGCTCATCGAACAGTCCAGTCGAAACGACAACTAATGATGTCAAGATGGCTTTCTACTCCGGTCTTCAGCTCTGGAAGATGTTCATTGGGCTTGACTCTCCTCGCTATCCAATGCGTAACTTTGGCGACCTTGGCTTCCGTGTCTACGGCGGATGGGCCAGACAGCTTGTCAACGTGCTTCAGTCATGCCAATTCTTCCTAAACGTGACATTACTTATTGAGAGCAGTGGTCAAGGTCTTCAGCAGATGGCTGCGGGCAAGAATGGCAAAGGAGTTCTTTGCTGTAAGCCTTATCTATTCTCTGCTTAGCCAAGGGACCACTAATTGGCAGAATAGTCGTTGCGGCAGAGGTCATTTTCATGGTTTGTGGTTTCATTTTTGGACAAGTCAGAACACTCCAGCGACTTGGCTTCCTAGCCAATCTTGCGGTCTGGTTGAACGTCTTTGTGATCTTGATGACGTAAGTTTCGTACTCTGATCGCAGGTAACTTCATCAGCTGACCTCAATACAGCATGGGAGTCGTGCCCAGCTTTGGACCCAACTACGACGCATCCTTCGCAACATACAAGACTCCGCCAAATCAACCAGTACGAACCAGCGCAAACTGGCCAGAAGGGACCACATTGAAGGACCGCATCAACGGTCTCATGAACTGCGTTTTCGCCTACGGAGGTGCAACCCTGTTCAACGAACTTATGGCCGAGATGCGAAGACCGATGGACTTCTGGAAAGGGTTAATTTGCGCAGACATCTTCATCTTCAGCATCTACATCACCATAGGAATGGTCGTCTATTCTTACCAAGGACAGTACACTTTCAACCCGGCATACCAGGGCATTCCAAACTCTGCCTATGCTTGGCAGACTGTGGGCAACGCAATCTCCTTTGTCTCTGGTCTGATTGCCGCACTGCTTTACGGCAACATTGGTGTCAAGGTCTTCTACGCCGCCGTCTTGCGCGATGTCTTCCGATTCCCACCTCTGGATGAGAGGAAAGGCAAAATCGTCTGGATTGCACTGGTTCCAATTTACTGGGGACTCGCCTTCATCGTCGCTGCATCGATCCCACAGATAAGCTATTTGATATCATTCGTCGGAGCTGCATTCATACTAGAGTTCAGCTACGTCTTCCCGCCGCTCTTCATGGTTGGCTACAACGTTCAGAAGGATGCAATGCTGCCAGAAGAACACTTCGATCCAGCAACAGGCCAAGCCACGCGTGTCGACAGTGGATTTAAGCGCTGGCTCCGAGGATACATGAAGAAGCCGTTCCTCAATACTTTTGATATTTTATATCTCATCGGCGCGCTGGCGACTTCAGGTCTGGGTATTTATGCTTCTGTCTTGTCGATGCATGAGTCTTTCCAGACTACGGATTTGACGCCCTTCACTTGCAATTCCCCGACCGGTTAAGTAAGGTGAGTGTCGAGTTGTGGGGCTAATGGTGGTGAGGATATTGTTACGAAGCGCCTTAGCTTGTGAATACCTATTGATTTAGGTCCCCACTCACGCACTGTAGTCACATGCTTATGAACACTATAAACACGGGTCTGTCCTTTAGCAGGCGTATGAAGTTACTATAAACACAAGCATATATACTATAAGCAACGCGTATTAGCTTGTTTCTAACTAAGATACGGTTATATACCTAGAGGATACGCTAAGTACGGGCTACTATACAGGTTGATTACGTACCTAGCCTACTAAGGCTATATAAGCACCTTATATACACTATAAGGATAAGGTGTTTATTAGAGCCGATCCTTAAAACACAGTAAACCTAAATTACTATAAATACTAAGCCTAGATCGGACCGACCCTACTCCGTCAAAGTCCTATATAAGAGAGCGCCGAAGTTAAAGAAGGTCGGCTTTAGGCTAATTTCGTAAATTCTAGGGTTTTAAATAAAAGTTAATTAAGCCGCTATAACGTCTACTAACTTTTATAAACTTTTAGCTAGTTAGAGGCCTTCGGCAAGCGGAGCCGCGGCGAATCTATAGAGTACTATATACCTAGACTTTAGCGCTTTCAACTTAGTAGATATAAGGTAAAGGCCGAAGAATATAGTAGAGTAATATAGTAACGAGATTAGAGGACCGAGAAGAGTTTCTATTTATAGCAGCCGTACTACTTCTCCTAAATACCGAATAGAAGACTACTAAGAGTATAAAAACATAATAAAGAGCACTATTATTCTCGAAGGCTAGCAAATAAAAAAGCAAACAAAGAAGTAGACTAGCTACTATACCTAAATACCGAACACCTAGTAAGCGATATACGTCTTACTACTATATTTTAGGACTTACTACGCAAACAAGCAAAAATTAGTAGGCGGCGACGCTACCGCAAGTACTACTATCTTTGCTACTACCTACACTACTACCGTAGCTACTACCGAAACTATCTAGCTTGCGATCTAGGCTCTTCTTAAGTAGGAGCCTAAGCTCCTCGTCGCGATAAAAGCAAGGGATCTAAAAGCAACGAAGTTAGTACTATATCCTATCTAGAATATAATAAGAATGTTATACCTTATAGAGACGGCAGCGAGCACAACTACGACTAGGCTTCTTAATATAGGCCTTAATACCCGCTAAATAACCCTAGTACTTAAGGCCGTCGCGATAGTAGATATCGTACGGGCGGGCGAAACGATAGCCTAAGGTCGTTTTTATAATACGGACGACGTAGCGTAGCTACTCGTAGCGATTCGTATAGGCCGCTATAATATATATTAGTATAATCCTTAATCGCTCGCTCGATTAGTCTAACTTACAGTCGATAGTATCCGGAGACTACTACTCTCCTATAACCTAAGTAGGCTTAGGCGTCGTACCTAGAATAGGCGGCCTAGCTAGCTAAGGGCGAGGTACGCGAGTACCTCTAGCTAGGATAGGCGGCATATTACTAACCTGCCCGCCTATTGTTAGTACTATAGCCGGCGGAGCGAAGAAAGGGACGGCAGCGGCGGTAGTAGTAGTAGGAGGAGGGAGGGCGTCGGTAGTAGTAGTAGGAGAAGGAGGAGGGAGGGCGTCGGTAGTAGTAGTAGTAGGAGGAGAAGGGAGGGCGGCGGCGGTAGTAGTAGTAGGAAGAGGGAGGGCGGCAGTATCGAAGGCTACGGCAGTAGGGCTAATAAAATGCTTATTCTCGCTATAGTATAGTTAGTATATATATAAACACGATAACGGCCTAGGAATATATAACTTACTTATCGCTATCGTCGTTACTACTAGCGCTAGTAGGGTTGTAGTCGTCGCTATAGTATAGTTAGCATCGATTAAAACAGCTAATAGAGCTAAGTAATAACTTACTTGTCGCCGCTAGTACCGAAGTTTATATCGATATTACTATATCGTAGTTAGTATCGATTAAAACAGGCAACGGAGCAAAGTAATAACTTACTCGTCGCCGCTAGTACCGAAGTTTATATCGATATTACTATATCGTAGTTAGTATCGATTAAAACAGGCAATAGAGTAAAGCAACACTTACTCGCCGCCTTGCGGCTACTACTATAGTTGCTACTATAGCGGAGGTCTATAATATATTAGCGCCTAGCGATTATAAGCAGACAAGACTAAAGATATATACGCTAGAGGAGCTAGCAGAGGAGGAGCTAGCGGAAGCTAATAGCTATTCTACGAATTAGTGCTATACCTAAGGATTAATCGACAAGCTAAAAACGTACGTTACTATACCTATAGGGGTTATAAAGAAAGTCGGACTTCGAGATATTAGTATATTCTTATCCCGAGACGCCTAAAACTAGCATACTTCTATAGCTGCTGCTACTACTGCTGCTACTACTACTATAGCAAACGCAATCGAAGGGCGATATAGCGGCGGCGGTTACGGCGGGATACGCGCTATACGCGCGAAGTAGTAGACGGTAGAGCCCGCTCGCCCTATATACGTATTAGCAGTATTCTAATCTCTAAATGCCTCCGAAGTTGCTAATTAATATATATATCTATACTAAAAAGAGGGTACCCCGATAGGCGGTAAAAGAACGGGCTAGCTATCTTTATTACTTTCTATACCGTTAACGTAGTTCTTATATTTAAGGTAACGTTATAGAAGAGGGTAAGAGGGTATATACGATGTCTTATAGAAGAAGAAGGAAGGAAGGAAACGATAGAGAGAGAAGAAATATATATATAAGGCTAAGGGCGGGATAAGTTCTATTATCTATCTAAGAAGCAACGTAAAACTAACTAATAATAGTATATAAACTTTACTACTAGGAAAATATAGGGCAAGTAAGGTAATAGCTCTACGTTTGCCCTATAAGAGTAGAATCGAAGTAAGGGTTAATACTCTGTCCGATATAATCTTCGGGCTCTTATTAGCTAAAAGTTAGTAAAGGTTTCTAAAAGATGCTAAAACTTTATATAGACCGCTATCGCTCGAGGGATTAATAATAGTAAGGCCCTACTTTTTTCCGCTATTTCCTATTAACGTCGCCTATAATATCTGCCTGCTCTAATATTCGGGCCCTCGTAAGTTAGTAAAAGTTTATAAAAGATACTAAAACTTTATATAGACCGCTACTACTTAGGGGATTAATAATAGTAAGGCCCTACTTTTCCCGTTATTTACTATTAAAGTTGCCTAGAATATTAACTAATTGCCCGAGAAAGGTACGGATACGCCTATAAGGTATACTCCCTAGACTACGAAGCATACGCTAACCCTATATAGGCAAGATAAAGTACAATCGCGAAGAGTTGCGTACTTACTACTAAAGGCCTTAGCGGCTTTTATTAGGTCTCCTTTAGCTTTAGCGAACATTCTCGGATTAGCTAAATACGTATATAATCCCGTCGACTATAGTCTTAGAGAGCAGGCCTAGCCTATCGTTTACGGAGCGCCTATCGTCTATAGTGCGCCTATCGTTTACGGAGCGCTCCTTCGCTATAGAGCGCTCTTCGAGAGTAGGCCCGTCCTATTAACTATAGAGAGCTTATCGAGAGTAGGCCTATCCTATCGATCGTAGAGTACTTATCGAGAGTAGGCCTAGCTTAGGGTTTACGCGCGCTTCTTCGAAAGCAGGCCTAGCTTGCTATTTACGGAGCGCTTCTTCGAGAGCAGGCCTATCCTATCGACTATAGAATGCTTATCGAGAGCAGGCCCGGCTTACCGTTTATAGAGCGCTTCTTCGATAGTAGTACTAGCCTTAAGCTTGTACTCGTTAGTGTCTTAGGTAGAGTTCTAAATTCGATACTCTAACTAGCGGCGTACTTCGTTAGGGTCCTAGACCTAGACAGAGTCTTAAATTCGATACTCTAACTAGTAGCGCGCTTCGTTAGGGTCCTAGACCTAGATAGAGTCTTAAATTCGATACTCTAATAAGTAGCGCGCTTCGTTAGGGTTCTAGACCTAGATAGAGTCTTGAATTCGATACTCTAACTAGTAGCGCGCTTCGTTAGGGTCCTAGACCTAGATAGAGTCTTGAATTCGACACTCTAACTAGTAGCGCGCTTCGTTAGGGTCTTAAGCGGAAGTCTTAGTAGGAGTAGCAGCCTCTACCTTCGCTTCTAATGCTTTAATTTTACTCGCTTCTACGCCGTTTGCTTATCTATATAGGCCCGAAGGTTCCCTATCGAGCGTAGTAATACCTATTACGTTAAGCTAGTGTTTATTTACTTAGTAAGGGTATTAGGACCCCTAGTCGCTACCGCCGGCTTAGTGTCTCCTAGACCGGCGCAAGTGTTATAGAAGAAAGGAGAAAGAAATATAGAAGATAGTTGCTTTTATAATAGCTGCTACACTTTACCCTATATAAACTACTTCTCGGCAATAAGCTAGATCTGCCTCTTCTACCTTAGCAGTAACAATAGCACCGAAGGGCTAGTTTGTTTACTTAGTATAGGCGGTACTAAAGGAATAGCATTAATTAAGTTAGAGGTAGCAAGAGTACTACAACCCTTGCTCCCTTAGTAGACTTAGTACCTATCGGGAGGCGTCTATAGCACTAACAAACCCTAGGCGTATATAAATAGTCTAAAACTTGCCGAAAGTTAATAAAAGTTGCCGAATAATATCTAGTCGCTAAAGGATAAACAGTCTCGAAGGTACAACCTTATAGAGAAGCGGGCGCTAGAGCTCTTACGAATCTCGCTAATCTTGCTGCTACCGCGACTAATAGTATAGCCTACTATATTAGCCGGTATGCTAAAACTTTAAGTTTAGATATCCCCGCTATCTTTAGATAACGACCGCTTTGCAAGCGGCTTAAAGCTAATAAAACTTAGTAAAAGATATCGGCTATATTAGCCGATATGCTAATACTTTAACTTTAGATATTCTCGCTATCTCTAGACAACGACCGTATTGCAAGCGGCTTAAAGCTAATAAAACTTAGTAAAAGATGTCGGCTATGTTAGCCGATATACTAATACTTTAACTTTAGATATTCTCGCTATCTCTAGATAACGACCGTATTATAAGCGGCTAAAAGTTGCTAAAACTCGATAAACGATATCGGCTCGTTATAAATAACTAATATCCCCGAGGCCGATCGTAGCGCTAAGGGCGGTAGGGAGTAACGAATTAAGTATTAAAGTAATAATAGCAGTCGGATAGTATTATAAGGCGTATAGTAAGGGTATAATACCGAAGTAAGATCGATATAGTGAAATTGAGCTCGATAAGAGAGTTGCTTATAAATTAGACTCCTCGCCGACCTTCTTCTATTCTCTTTCTTCTTTACCGATATATACTATCCTTGCCTTTAATACCTCGCCGTCGCAGTCGCTACTATATCTAACTAAGAACTCGACGAAATTGTAGACTTTGCGCTAGACTTTCTATCTCCCGGGGCGTAGGCGCCTCTACTATAATAGTAGCAGTAGTAGGACTAGTAGGACTAGTAGGACTAGTAGGGCGGCTCGGTTTAGGATATCGATACCCTAGACGAGTATGCCTTCTATCTTCGCCTTATATAAGGCTATAGCTAATGTATCCTAGTATCGTTAATATAGCGGCCTTAGCGCTACTAGCTCTAGTACTATCTCGGCGTTCTAGTCTAAGTATATAGGCGCGTCGATAGCAAGACCGCTCTCGCTAAGGCCTGCCTCTTGTCTCTCTACCTCCTCCTCCGCTACCTCTAGCCTCGACTTTAGTACCTAGGGCGCTACTACCGCTAGCACTAGCACTAGTACTAGCACTAGCTTAGGCTTAGAAGAAGAAGAAGAAGAAGGGTCTAAGTAGCCTACGGATTGCGCTACGCTACCTATAGGCCGATAAGGCCTACTATTCTAAGACTATAAAGCTATAGATAGAGAGTTCGAACGAGATATAGATTAGATTAACGTATATCGGCCGCATCGAAGAGACAGATAAAGGAGAGTTACGTACGCCTACCTATAAGCGCTATACCCGCTTAGGCTATACCTATCGTATATATACTAAGGAGGGCAAGCGGGTATACGATAGTAGTGCCGGCAATATAAAGTGCGGCCGCTATTAATACCGCAGAGTCGGCAATTCTAAATATATAGATTCTTAAGTTGAAATAATATCCGTACCTATATGCCTGCGATATGCCTCGTTTTCTACCTCTTATTATTTGAATCTTGCGCTCTAAGCGGCCAAATCCGATCGTTAATATCGCTGTCGTCGTTCCTCTACCGATATATAAGATCGTATAATCCTCGCGCCTTAGCTACTATATTTTCTTCTCGACCTAAAACTCCTCTTCTAATCGGTTCGAATCTATAGCGTAGAGGACGATAAACCCTATAGCTCCCGAGGACCCGAGGTCCTATAAACCCTACTTACAAACTTTGTAGGTTTAAGGCGCGCGGATAATACTCGAGGGGTAAAAATTAGTAGCTTAGACGGAGGGTAGGCCCGTCCGCGGCCCTACCTCGAACGAACTTTTAGCAACTTTTATTAACTTTCGGCTAATAAGACCTAAGAGCCTCTTAGTAGCGGGTGCTATACGTTAAGAAGCCCGTCTCCGAAAATTCTTATTAACTTTTAGCATTAATAACGCCGCTAGTCTAGAAGTATACGTCGCCTAACCGCAACCTTCTTAGCCGTAAGATATACTATATCTTAAGGGCAGGGAACGTAGCTAAACATTCTATAGGTATAAACATCTAGTAACTCGACGACTTTACCCGCTAAACACGATCGCTAACGACTATCGCCTACGATATACTAGCTCGTATTGCTCTAATTAAGGCAAAATTTAAGGGCACTAGAGACTAAGCTAGTCTAGTCGTTAAGAAGCCTACAGATTATACCGGCGTCGCCGCGATAACGGTTATACTAGAATCCCGGAGCCTATAGGCTTAAGGAGCGCGGATATTACTTCTATATTTAAAGAGCTAAAAAATGGATATTAGGTACAAGGCTTTAGTATAATAATAAGACTTTAGCATAATAATAAGACTTTAGTATAATAATAGGACTTTAGCAAAAGAAGATAGCGAATTATATAAAGGTCCAAAAAGATTAAAATAGTTATTATCTAGAAGAACAACACCTCTATAAAAGGCTAACACCTAAGTAAAAGAAGATAGCCCCTCCGAGATTCGAACCCGGGTTACTCTAGTATAAAAGAGACATTCTCGATCGAGTATAACGCAAGTATATAGATTGTAACCGCTCTCGGATGCCTAAGTAGTGCTACCTCCGGCCCTAGGAAGTCTCTACGAGTAATATAGAGCTAAGGCTAGAGGCATATAACTGCTTAATAGGCGATCTTCGAGCAATTACGCTCCGTTACTATACCGTAGAGCGTAATTAACTACTATACTAAAGGGCCTAATTAGATAATAGCAAGGCTATATAGTGCCTATATTAATGTCCCTTATCTACGGCAATATCGACAAGTTAAACAAGTCCTATAGCCCTAAGGAGATTAAGGGATTAGGTTAAGGAACTTACCCTAGGCAGCTTCGGTTATTACCTTATTCGCCTTATAGAATAGGCCGATATTAATTAGTACTTATCTACGAGAAGTTAAATAATAACCTTAAGTCTAAAACAACTAGCAAATTCCCGTAATAGATTATAAGAAGGGTATATTAGTAGGTAGATAGGGTAGTAGTAGGTATAGGTAGTATTCGATAGAGATCTAAGAGGAGAGGGAGGAAGGTAGGCTAGTTAGCCTAACGCTAAGCGCTAAGCCCTGCCTAAGGCATTAAGACCCTAGCTTTACTCGAGCCTAGTTATATACCAATTACGTGTAACCTCTTTAGTCCTAACATACGCTTCCCTTCTAAAGGCCGCGCCCTCGTAGCCGGTCTATGTTCTATTCTCAACCTCTATCGCTACTAACTTAGCGGGTCTAGTAAGCTTCTTAGTCCGCGCTAACTTAAATACGCAATTACCGATTATATAACTATATTAAACCTTACCTCTAACACAATACAATGTCTAACTCTAACTGCGCTATCCTCGTATACAATAAAGTAATATATAACCGCGAGAATTAAGGGCCTTCGACTAATTATAATACGAGCGCGTCTTCCCTGCTATAATAGGTAGACGTACGAGGTATTATAGTACTACCTCCGCTCTAAGTAATATCGTTCCGAGTTCTTTGCGTCTACTCTAAAAGACCTAGCTATGTCCGCTTCCGAGGGTTGTTCTTATTATTCCGAGGGCTATTATTGTTCGTAGTTTCGCTAGCCCTAATTAGTTAGGTTTAGTAGCCTTCAATTGTTAATCTTATCTTATCTTTTCCGAAAAAACACAGCTCGTCTAGTTTCTATAGGTAAAGGCTATTATAAGTATAGTAGTAGAGGTTCGCCTCGCTTAAAGGGTTAGATAGATCGAGGAGTAACCTATTGTCCGCAAGATCGACCCTAGCTAGCTTAGCTCTATAGTTTTGCCCTTAGTTAGTCTATTAGTCGCTTAATCTTTTAGGTAGCTTAAAGTTTTGACTTAGCCTTAAAGTTTTAATCAAAGTTTTAATTAAAGGTGCCTTAGGCTCGTAGTATAGGTAAGATTGTGTCTGTAGGCGTAGTAATAATAGCAAGTAATATTAATAATAGCGGCGCTAGTCGCCTTAGCGCTAACTTTACCTTCTTCTAATTTCCTTCTTTAACTAATAACAACTCGGCAATACCGTTACTAATATAGCCGTATCCTTCCTTTCTTAAATAGCAATATACTCCGCAATACTGTTACTAATATAGCCGCGCCGGCCGCGCCGTCCTTCGCTAGCTCGTAGCGCGACGCTATTATCTTTACTACCGTTATTCGTACGCGCGCGCGTATCGCCCTTATCGATCGCTTAGGCCTTAAGGCCTCGATAGAATAAAGGAATAAAAGGGGGCGCTAAGAGAAGGGTCTTATAGGGTACGCTAGTAAAGAGGTGGATTCTATAGTAGTATAGTCTTATTGTCCTTTGTTGCTAATAATTGCTTGCCTCTAATTAGTTAACTAATAGCACCCCGGGGATAGCATTAATCCTAGGCCTTAATAGTAACATTATAAGCTTTTAGCCTTCTTCTTGTTCTTTACGCTAGTCTAATACTTATCTAATAACTCGGTTATATCCTTAAAGGAACCTTTAGCTTCCTATAAGTCCTATTTAGGTAAATAGCCTTACTATCTTAATAGGTACTCCTTCGTGCCCTGCCTAGTCCGATGCTTTAGGATACGTTCTATAGACTATAGCTCTTTACTATTAGCTAAGACTTCTTCTAACTTAGTAGGCGCTTAATCGCCTTCGCGCTAGTAGTATAGTTTAAGGAGGGAGATATAGAAGGTGTTATAGATAGTGTAATAAGGTAGGAGCTATAACTAGTAGGCCTAGCTATTGCCCTTCGGTTCTCGGATGCGAAATAGGCTAATGTATCTTAGTACGAGCTTAGGCCTTGTTTTACTATTAGGTAATAGGTGTTTGCGGATGCGGAGGTTCTTAGTACTTAGCATAACTATGTCGCCTTGTTTAAAGGTTATTAGCGTATAGTGCTTGTCGTAGTAGGTCTTTTAGTACTCTTAAGCCTTTATTAACTTCTCGGCTATCTTAGTATAGATTTCTCGCATCTTCTAAACCCTCTTAATAGCCGCTAGTGTTTCGGGTACTTAACGCGCTTCCCTTTCCTTGCGCTCGGCCTCGAGCGAGGTAAATAGGTCTTATAGTAAGGCAGCGTTCTAGCCTATTATAGCAAAATAAGGGGAGATCTTAGTAGATGAGTGGACACTGTTATTGTATACGAATTCGGCTAGTTATAGGAGGTTAACCTAGTCCTTAGGGTTCTTATTAATGTAACTGCGCAGGTACTGCTATAGGGTAGCATTCTGCCTCTCTATTTGACCGTTAGTCTATAGATAGAAGGCTATTAATAGCCGATGCTTTAGTCTTAGCTATAGGCATATTTCGCTCTAATAGTGCGATATAAATGTCGTGCCCCTATCGGAGACTATCCCCTTAGGGGTTCCCTAATAGGTATAGAAGATGTTAGTCTATAGCGCCTTAGCTAGGTTAATAGCTGTCTAATCCTTTCGGGTAGGAATGTAACGAGCGCCCTTAGTAAACCGGTCTACGACAACTAGGATAGCATTATATATATCCTTGCTTCCCTTACGCTTAGCAGGCGGAAGGCCTATAATAAAATCTATTATAAGCTTAGCGAATAGCTTCTTTAGAACAGGGAGTAAAGACAACTCGCCAAATAGTAAGTGCTTTAGTGCTTTAACTCGTTAATATACAGTACACGTGTTTACGTAGTCCTTTATATCCCGCTTACTATTTAGCTAGTAGTATATACGCGATAGTAGCTCGTACGACCTCTCTATACTATAGTAACCGGCAAGCTCGCTATTATAGTGTCGCTTAAGAAGTTCTTATCGGATCGAATGTTTAGTAGGGACATAGTATCTGCCCTTAAACTTTAAATAACCTTTGTTATCGATCGACTAGTTATTACTCTTACTAGATCGAGTCTTTCGCTTACTTATAAGCTTATCGATACGTTTAGTAGCAAAGGCGTCCCTCTGCTAAGCACGTAACAGCTTATCTATAAACGATTAACTATCCCTATTTGTAAGGTTATTTAATAGCACCCTCGCTGTTAAACGAGGTACGTATTATATGCATCTAATAGTACTAGTAGCCGGATTAACTACATTAGTGCTTTAATCGCTGTTACTATATATAGCGATATCGACTAGGGAGTTATTATAACTTCTCCTATCTATATCCTTAGCCCTTGCCTTAATACGTACTATTAATATAGTAAGAGTATTAATATGCTTTAAGCCGTCGCGGAGTCCGGTAAGCCGCTTATCCTACGCGTGCTTATTAATAATACGGGCTATAGCAATCTTATGCTGCAGGGTTAGAAACAAAGAATTAATGTATTAGGTCTCGCTATCGTAATTAGGTCGCCTCGATAGGCTATCGGTAGGGTTACTTACGCCTAGCTAGTATAACACATTAAAATCAAACCCGGCGAGGTAGACGGCCTATCTAGCCTATCGACCTATAACCCTAGTAACCTTAGTAATGCTACGGAGGTTGTTATAGTCTGTGTAGACCTAAATAGTGTACTATATACTATCGAGATAGTGCCTCTAATGCTTAAAGGCCTCGATAATAGCTAGGAGCTCTTGCTCGTAGGTCTCGTAGCGACGCTCTATATCGATTATCTTTCGTAAAAAGAAGGCAATTAGGTGCTAGTAATAGTCCTTATCTGATTGCTATAACATAATAGCCGATATAGCGAACTGTAAAGCGTTAGTCTTAATACGGATCTGCTTGCTTAGTACAAAATAGTGCAATAAGGGGACTTTAGTAAATCGCTTCTTTAGACCGTTAAAAGCGGCTTGTGTCTTGTTAGTCTATTTGAATTCTCTAGACGGGTTAGCCTTAGTTTTAGTAAGCTTAGTTAGGGGCATTATATGCCGTAAATAGCCCTTAATAAAGCGGCGGTAGAAATTAGCGAAGCCGAGGAACGATTAAAGCTCCTTAATAGACGTAGGAACAGGCTATTTAGTAATTGTTTTAATCCGATTAGGATTAGCCTTAATACCCTCGGTTAATACGAGGAAGCTAAGGAATAACACCTCTTTAGTAGCAAAGGTGCATTTAGAAGGTTTGCAATATAGTCTATAAGCTCGTAGGCGGTCGAGGACCTTACGTACTACGGCCTAGTGCTCTACAATATTAGGTAAATAGGTATAAACTAGGATGTTATCTAGGTAAACTATACAAAGGTGGTCTAATAGGCCTAATAGGGCCCGATTAATATAGGACTAGAATGTTATAGGGGCATTAGCTAGCCCGAATAGCATAACTAAATACTCGAAATAGCTATAGCGGGTATAGAAGGCTGTTTTCTATTTATTACCTTTACGGATACGGATGCGGTAGTATACATCCTTAATGTCTAATATAGTGTAGTAGTAGGCACTAGAGAGGCGATCGAGGGTCTTATTAATAAGCGGAAGTAGACAACGGTCCTTAATAGTAACAGCATTAAGTCTACGGTAATTAACATATAGGCGCAGGCTACTATCCTTCTTTAGTACGAACAGGATAGGTGCACCGGTAGGGCTGTTACTATACCGAATACGCCTATTAGCTAGGTTTTCCTCTAGATACTTACGCAATATAGCAAGCTCGCGCTTACTAAGGTTGTAGAGTAGTCTAAAAGGAACCTCTTTACTCTCTATAATATTAATCTTATAATCTGTCTCCTTAAATATAGGCAATGTCGATGCTAGGTAATACTTAAACATATTAATATAGGTCTCTCGGATAGGCTCTAGTATGCGAGCAAGCTAATTAGGATTATTAGGGGGTATAGGTTTATCGTTATTACTACCGAGCAGGTCGGCGGTCGGGTTAGCTAGAGTTAGGTTGCCGATAAATAGGACCCTAATATCGTTAGGGCACTCGCTAACGTCGATATACTTAATATCCTCTTTCCTAGCGATTCCAAATCGCTACTATTAACTGCCTAAGTCTATAACTACAGCATAGTACTTAAGAACAGGGTTGCTAATAACAATGTTAGATAGGAGGCTGTCTATGTCTACTACGTAGGCAGTAAAGTTTAGTAGGCGTTCATTTCCGAGGTCGTCCTTTAGAACTATAGGAATATAGTAGGCCCTATAGGTTAAGTGCCGAGCGTTATTAAACTAAGCAAGGGTTAGTAGGTTAGTCCTAGGCAGTTGTCGAAGGTCTAATTGCTTAGCTAGGCGATAGCTAATAAGGGCGCTAACTGAATTTCCTAGGTCTAGCGTAACCTTAGTTTTATAATTATTACTATATATATCCCCTCCGAGACAGGTGCGTATAATAGCTAGCATAATGTCGATAGTCTTACGCCGTACAAGGCTAACAGTTAGTGCGGCGCTTACTCTTTTTTCGAAGGGCCGATAGGGGTAGCATTAGCGGCTAAAAGGTGCTTACGGTACTCGGCGGTAGTACGGTCGATTCGGGCCTAGTCCCTAGGTTTGTCGCATTAGCCTAATAGATAGCTAGTACTATTACAGTTAAAGCACTTCAACCCGGTTAGGAGATTGTTACTATATCTACTCGGATTAGCGCTAGAATTAGAGAAACGATTAGAGGTATATAGAAATAAGCCCCTTCCTTACCCTCTTCCTCGCTAGGGGTTTCTACCGCGGTATCGGCCCCTGCCTCTTCTACGTTAGTCGTTACTGTTTCTATTATTAGCGGTATTAGTTTAGGGAGTACTTCCTTGGTCTCTACCGCGGCTACTACGGTTAGTAGATAGTCGTATCTTAGATTCTAACCGTTGCTATAGCTATACTACACGCTCTATAGTTTCGACTTCAACTATAAATTAAATGCGTATAAGGTTAGCCTATTTAAATACACGGCGGCGGTCTAATTTAAGGACCAATTCCTATCTTAATTTAGGGCGTATTTCGGAGATCTAGATAGAATCGGTTTTAGTCGGGAGGTCGTCTTCGAGGGTCTTTAAATAGGCCTTAAATAAGCGAGCCGATTAATCAGTCTTTTGTCTAGCTCGAAGGTACTAGTCCTAAGCGTGTTGTTGCCTTAGTATAGGGTTTCTAAGGGTGTCTAGTATAATAGTTTTATAGGTCTGCTACTAAACTGCAGTCTAGTTATTAAGGGAGTTAAAATGGTTATCCTAAGTGCGTTTTAGGTCGCCGTTAATGTACTGTATAGCATAGACGACTAGTAAATAGTCATTTAGTAGAGCCCTTAGTGCGTTTCGTTAGTTAAGCTTATAGTTACGAATATAATCGTTGTATTGCTTTCGACTAGAGCTATTAAATATAGTATAGTCCTTAAGTTTAGCATCCTTCTTTTAGACTAGGACTAATAGTAAGGAAGGCCCTGCTATCGGCTTAGTATTAGTTGTTAGGGCCTCCTAAAGGCGACGAATTTCGAGGAGGTTGTCCTTTAGCTATTGTTCTTAACGTAGAGTAGCGAGCCTGTTTTAGGTAGCTTCTTAAAGTCTCGCTACTAGCTAAGGACTAAAGGCTAGTTAGCTGTATCGACGGTTAACAATATTACTAAGAATGTCGTTAATAGGCAATTCTAGATTATTACCTAGGACTATAGGTTCTTCGGTAGGCCTAGTAGTAGGCTCTTTAGTAGGAGGCACTTTAGCAGGTACTTTGGTAGGCACTTTAGTAGGCACTGTGCTACTAGCGTTGTTATTGCTAGCGCTGCTAGCGGCAGCACGGTTGTTGTTTCGTAATAAACCGGCTATTATAAGGGGCGACACTAATAATATATTATTAGCCCCTAAGATACGGATATAGCGGAATTAGTAGATATCGGTCTAGTATGCTTAACTCAGTATAATAGGCCGTATAGAAGGCCTTGCTTAATAATTAGTACGGTTGTTTCGATAGAATAGTACGTATAGGTCCCGTTCTTTAGGCGTAATATAGTTAAATCGATAGTTTTCGTAGCTATACCGCCGAAAGCTTGAAATAAGGACTATCTAGCTACTACCCTTAAAGGGTAGATCGAATACTATATAAGAAGGGTATATTAGCAGGTAGATAGGGTAGTAGTAGGTATAGGTAGTATTCGATAGAGATCTAAGAGGAGAGGGAGGAAGGTAGGCTAGTAACGCTAGTTAGCCTAACGCTAAGCGCTAAGCCCTGCCTAAGGCATTAAGACCCTAGCTTTACTCGAGCCTAGTTATATGCTAATTACGTATAACCTCTTTAGTCCTAATATAGATAGACGAGAAGTGCAACGATAAGAAGTTAATAATAACCTTAAGCCTAAGACAAGCAGTAGACCTTAGTAAAATAAGAAGGTTAATAATAACCTTAAGCCTAAGATATTCGGCAAGTCTCGACGTAATAGATAGACGTTACTCTCGGAAGATTTTAGAAAGCAGTAGAGACGGATATTGTATTTCTTAGCGAAGTAGTCGTAGAGGGACATAGTTACCTTATTGCCTCGAGGATTAGTAACCTATACCTTATACTGCTTAGCATCCTAGTAGATAAAGCGCTCGATATAATACTTATCCTCGTTATACTAGCTACGGCGCTTAGTAATAACGCGGACCTTCCGGAACTTCTTAAGACTAACACTATACTTGCCCTTCTCCCCCTTATACTAAATGCCGGTAATAAGGTCGCTAATATCGCGAGCACCGTAATAGCAGATTAATAAAGCATATCGGTAGTCTAGAAAGTGCCGTTAGCTATATCGACATTAATAGAAAGGCGGCCTAGGTAAACGATACGTAGAGACTTGTTATAGCTAAAGAGGCTATACGTAATTGGTATGTAACTAGGCCGAGTGAAGCTAGGGTCTTGATGCCTTAGGCAGGGCTTAGCGCTTAGCGTTGGGCTAACTCTCCTACCTTCCTCCCTCTCCTCCTAGATCTCTATCGAATACTAAACTGATTCACTACTACCCTATCTACCTGCTAACATAACCCTTCTTATATAGTATTCGATCTACCCTTTAAGGGCAGCAGCTAGATAGTCCTTATTTTAAGCTTTTAGCGGTATAGCTATAATAACTAATCTAACTATATTACGCCCGAAGAACGGGACCTATACGTACTATTCTATCGAAACAACCGTACTAATTATTAAATCAGGCCTTCTAATCTCCCTATTATTCCGAGTTAATCGCGGTAAGCCGATATCTTCTAATTCCGCTATATCCGTATCTTAGGGCCCTACAATATATTATTAGTGTTACCCCTTACAATAGCCGGCTTATTACGAAACAACAACAACCGTGCTGCCGCTAGTAGCGCTAGCAATAACAACGCTAGTAGCACAGTTCCCGCTAAAGTGCCTACTAAAGTGCCTTCTACTAAAGAGCCTGCCGGAGAGCCTATTAAAGAAGAACCTGTAATTCTAGGTAACGACCTAGAATTGCCTATCGACGATATTCTTAACAATATTGTTAACCGTCGATATAGCTAACTAGCCTTTAGCCCCTAACTAGTAGGGAGACTCTAAGAAGCTACCTAAAATAGGCTTACTGCCCTACGTTAAGAATAACAGCTAAAGGATAATCTCCTCGAGATTCGCCGCCTATAGGAAGCCCTAACAACTACTGCTAGACTAGAACTAGTAGCAGGACCTTCTATTTAAAAGAAGGATGCTAAGCTTAAAGACTGTACCGTATTTAATAGCTCTAGCCGTAAGCAGTATAATGATTATATACGTAATTGTAAATTGAACTAGCGGAATACACTAAGGGCCCTGCTAGACGACTATTCGCTAGTCGTCTATGCTATACAATATATTAATAGAGACCCAAAACGCACCTAGGATAACTATTTTGACTCCCTTAACGATTAGACCGCTATTTAGTAGCAGACCTACAAAACTATTATACTAGATACCCTTAGAAACCCTATACTAAGGCAATAACATGCTTAGGACTAATACCTTCGAGCTAAACAAAAGACTAATCAATCGGCTCGCTCATTTAAGGCCTATTTAAAGACCCTCGAAGACGACCTCCCGACTAAAACTAATTCTATCTAGATCTCCGAAATACGTCCTAAATTGAGATAGGAATTGGTCCTTGAATTGGACCGCTACCGTGTGTTTAAATAGGCTAATCTTATACGCATTTAATTTATAGTCGAAGTCGAAACTGCTAAACGGGCTGTTTAGCTCTAGTAACGACTAGAATCGAGGATCCGACTAGCTAGCACTAACCGCGGCAATCGTAGTGCCCGCGGAGGCAATAGCTAAGAGTCCTACTAAAACAACAATGCTAATAATAGAAACAGTAATAGCGACCGTAGAAGAGGCCGTAGCCGGCGGCTATATAGAGGAGGCTGCGATAGGGGCCGTAGAAGGGGCTCGTATCCTTATAATACTAATCGCTCGACTAACAATAGCAGCAATAATAGCTACGGCAGTCTACTAACCGGACTGAAGTGCTTCAATTGTAATAGCACTAGCTATCTACTAGGCTAATACGATAAACCTAAGGACTAGGCCCGAATCGACCGTGCTACTACTAAGTACTAAAAGCACCTTTTAGTAGCTAACGCTACCTCTATAGGCTAGCCTTCTTATTAGTCGAAAAAAGAGTAAGCGCCGCACTAACTGTTAGCCTTATACGGCGTAAGACTATCGACATTGTGCTAGCTATTATACGTACCTGTCTCGTATCGGACACGTATAGGACTAACTATAAGACTAAGGTTATACTAGATCTAGGAAATTCAGTTAGTGCCCTTATTAGCTATCGCCTAGCTAAGCAATTAGACCTTCGACAACTGCCTAGGACTAACCTGCTAACCCTTACTTAGTTTAATAACGCTCGGCACTTGACCTATAGGGCCTACTATGTCTATATAGCCCTAAAGGACGACCTCGGCAATAAGCGCCTACTAAACTTTACTGCCTACGCGGTAGATATAGACAGCCTCCTATCTAACATTGTTATTAGCAACCCTGTTCTTAAGTACTATACTATAGTTATAGACTTAGGCAGTTAATAATAGCGATTTAGAATCGCTCGGAAAGAGGACATTGAATATATCGATGTTAGCGAGTGCCCTAATAATATTAGGGTCCTATTTATTAGCAACCTAACCCTAGCTAACCCGACGGTCGACCTGCTCGGTAATAATAATAAGCCTGTGCCCCCTAATAGTATAGATCCTAATTAGCTTGCTCGTATACTAGAGCCTATCCGAGAGACCTATATTAATGTGTTTAAACACTACCTAGCATCGACATTACCTATATTTAAAGAGACGGATTATAAGATTAACATTATAGAGGGCAAAGAGGTTCCTTTTAGCCCCCTCTACAACCTTAGTAAACGAGAGCTTGCTATACTACGTGAGTACCTAGAGGAAAACCTAGCTAATAGCCGCATTCGGTATAGTAACAGCCCTGCTAGTGCACCTATCCTGTTTGTTCCAAAGAAGGATAGTAGCCTGCGTTTATACGTCGATTACTATAGACTTAATGCTGTTACTATTAAAGACCGCTGTCTACTTCCGCTTATTAATAAGACCCTCGATCGCCTTTCTAGGGCTTACTTCTACACTATACTAGACATTAAGGATGCGTACTATCGTATCCGTATCCGTAAGGGCGATAAATAGAAGACGGCCTTTCGTACTCGTTATAGCTATTTCGAGTACTTAGTTATACTATTTAGGCTAGCTAATGCCCCTGCTACATTCTAGTCCTACATTAATCGGGCCCTTTCGGGCCTATTAAATCACCTCTATATAGTTTACCTAGATAACATCCTAGTTTATACACACTCTCCTAACATTGCGGAACACTAGGCTATAGTCCGCAAGGTACTCGATCGCCTAAGGGCCTATAGTTTGTACTACAAACCCTCTAAATGTACCTTTGCTACTAAAGAGGTGTCCTTCCTTAGCTTCCTCGTATTAACCGAGGGTGTTAAGGCTAATCCTAATCGGATTAAGACTATTACTAAGTAGCTAACCCCTACTAGTATTAAGGAGCTTCAATTATTCCTCGGCTTCGCTAATTCCTATCGTCGCTTTATTAAGGGCTATTTACGGCATGTAATGCCCCTAACTAAGCTTACTAAAACTAAGGCCAACCTAACTAGAGAGTTTAAATGGACTAATAGAGTATAAGCCGCGTTTAACGGTTTAAAGAAGCGATTTACTAAAGTCCCTTTATTATACTATTTTGTACTAAATAAGTAGATCCGAATTGAGACTAACGCTTTACAGTTCGCTATATTAGCTATAATGTCTTAGTAGTTAGACAGTGACTACTACTAGCACCTAATTGCCTTCTTCTCGAGAAAGATAATTAATGCTAAGCGTCGCTACGAGACCTACGAGTAAGAGCTCTTAGCTATTGTCGAGGCCTTTAAGCATTAGAGGCACTACCTCGATAGGGCTTAATATACAATACAGGTCTATATAGACTATAACAACCTCCGTAGAATTACGAAGGTTACTAGGGTTATAGGTCGACAGGCTAGATAGGCCGTCTACCTCGCTAGGTTTGATTTTGATATATTATATCGGCTAGGCGTAAGCAACCCTACTAATAGCCTATCGAGGCGACCTAATTACGACAGCGGGACTTAGCAATCTATTAATTTATTGTTTCTAACCCTATAGTATAAGATTGCTATAGCCCGTATTGTTAATAAGTATACGTAGGATAAGCGGCTTACCAGACTCCGCGACGGCTTAAAGCATATTAATGCTCTTACTATATTAATAGTACGTATTAAGGCAAGAGCTAAGGACACAGATAGGAGAAGTTATAATAACTCCCTAGTCGATATCGCTATATATAGTAATAGCGATTAAAGCACTAATATAGTTAATCCGGCTGCTAGTGCTATTAGATGCATACAATACGTACCTCGTTTAATAGCGAGGGTGCTATTAAATAACCTTGTAAATAGGGATAGTTAATCGTTTATAGACGAGCTATTACGTGCTTAGCAGAGAGACGCCTTTGCTACTAAACATATCGATAAGCTTATAAGTAGGCGAAAGACTCGATCTAGTAAGAGTAACAATTAGTCGATCGATAACAAAGGTTATTTAAAGTTTAAGGGCAGATACTATGTCCCCGCTAAATATTCGATCCGACAAGAACTTCTTAAGCGACACTATAATAGTAAGCTTGCCGGTTACTATAGCATAGAGAGGTCGTACGAGCTACTATCGCGCACATACTACTAGCCGAATAGTAAGCGGGATATAAAGGACTACGTAAATACGTATACCGTATATTAACGAGTTAAAGCGCCGAAGCACTTGCTATTTAGCGAGTTGTCTTCACTCCCTATTCTAAAGAAGCTATTCGCAGAGCTTATAATAGACTTTATTATAGGACTTCCGCCTACTAAGCGTAAGGGGGAAGTATATAATACTATCCTTGTTATAGTAGATCGATTTACTAAGGGCGCTCGATATATCCCGGCGCGTAAGGATTAGACTGCTATTAATATAGCAGAGGCGCTATAGACTAACATCTTCTATACCTATTAGGGAACCCCTAAAGGGATAGTCTCTAACCGAGGCTCGACATTTACATCGCACTATTAGAGCGAAATATGCCTATAGCTAAGACTAAAGCATCGGCTATTAACAGCCTTCTATCTATAGACTAACGGTTAAATAGAGAGGCAGAATGCTACCCTATAGCAGTACCTGCGCAGTTATATTAATAAGAACCCCGAGGACTAGGTCAACCTCCTATAACCGGCCGAATTTGTATACAATAATAGCGTGCATTCATTAACTAAGGTTTTACTATATATAGCTATAATAGGCTAAAACGCTACCTTACTATAAGACCTATTTACCTCGCTCGAGGCCGAGCGCAAGGAAAGGGAAGCGCGTTAAGCCCCTAAAATACTAGCGGCTATCGAGAGGGTTTAAAAGATACGAGAGATTCACGCTAAGATAGCTAATAAACTAGCAAAGGCCTAGGCCTATTAGAAGGCCTATTATAACAAACACTATATACCGATAACCTTCAAGCAAGGCGATATAGTTATACTTAGTATAAAGAACCTCCGCATCCGCAAACACCTATTACCTAATAGCAAAACACGCCCTAAACTAGCACTACGGTTTATTAGCCTATTCCGAATCCGAGAACCGAAGGGCAATAGCTAGGCCTATTAGTTATGGCTCCTACTATACTACACTATCTATAACACCTTCTACATCTCCCTCCTTAAACTATACTACTACCGCGGAGACCCTAATAAAGAAGCCCCTGCTAAACATAAAGAAATACTAGCCGACGGTGAAGAGCTGTAGTCTATAGAACGTATCCTATAGCACCGGACTAGGAAAGGCAAGAAGGAGTACCTACTAAGATAGTAAGGCTATTTACCTAAATAGGACTCGTAGGAAGCTAAAGCCTCTTTTAAAGATATAACTAAGTTGTTAGATAAGTATTAGACTAGTATAAAGAACAAGAAGAAGGCTAAAAGCTCGTAATGTTACTAAGGCTTAGGATTAATAGCACCCCCGGGGTGCTATTAGCTAACTAATTAGAGGCCGACAAACTAGGATAATAAGGCTACACTACTATAGTAGACGCGCACTAAGCATCAACAAACGCGCTATAACTGTTAACTAATCGCCTGCTCTTTTAAGGGATCTACCCCTTTACTAGCGTACGCAATAAGGCCCTCCTCTTAGTATTTAAGTCCCCCTCTTGTTCCTTTCTTCTAACGAGGCCTCGAGGCCTAAGCGATCGGCGAAGGCGTACGCGTAGCGGATAGTGCCGGCAGTGTATTAGGAGAAACGGCGCGCGCCTATATTAGTAACGGTATTACCGAGTTGTTGTTAGTTAAAGAAGGAAATTAGAAGAAGGTAAAGTTAGCGCTAAGACGACTAGCGCTGCTATTGTTAACATTACTTGCTGCTATCGCTGCGCCTACAGACACAACCTTACCTATACTACGAGCCTAAGACACCTTTAATTAAAACTTTAATTAAAAGCTTTAAGCCTGTTAAAGGTTTAATTAAAACTTTAAGGCTAAGTTAAAACTTTAACTAAGTTAAAAGATTAAGCGACTAATAGACTAACTAAGGGCAAAACTATAGAGCTAAGCTAGCCGGGGTCGATCTTGCGGACAATAGGTTACTCCTCGATCTATCTAACCCTTTAAGCGAGGCGAACCTCTACTACTGCACTTACAATAGCCTTTACCTATAGAAACTAGAAGAACTAAGTTTTTTAAAAGGATATAATTAGTTAATACTTAAAGGCTGCCAAACCTAACTAATTTAGGCTAGTAAAACTACGATAGTAAATAATAGCCCTCGTAACAACAAGAACAACCCTCGGAAGCGGACATTGCTAGGTCTTTTAAGAGTAGACGCAAAGAACTCGGTACGACATTACGTAGAGCGGAGGTAGGGCTGCAATACCTCGTACGTCTACCTATTATAGTAGGGAAGACGCGCTCGTATTGTAATTAGTCGAAGGCCCTTAATTCTTATAGACATATATCACTTTATAGTTCATTATATATAGGGATAGCGCAGTTAGAGTTAGACATTGTATTAGAAGGTAAGGTTTGATATAGTTATATAATTAAGTAGTTAAGTGTTTAATTCAGCGCGGACTAAGCGGCTTATTAGACCTGCTAAGTTAGTAGCAATAGGGGTTGAGACTAGAATAAAGACCGGCTACGAGGGCGCGGCCTTTAGAAGGGAAGCGTGTATTATAGCCAAAGAGGCTATACGTAATTAGCATATAACTAGGCCGAGTGAAGCTAGGGTCTTAATGCCTTAGGCAGGGCTTAGCGCTTAGCGTTAGGCTAACTCTCCTACCTTCCTCCCTCTCCTCCTAGATCTCTATCGAATACTAAACTGATTTACTACTACCCTATCTACCTACTGATATAACCCTTCTTATAAGACTAGTATATATCCTTAAAAGCCTCGATACCGCTACCTAAGATAGACCGAGTCTAACTACGAGCGAAGCGTTATAATAGTATCTAACGGAGGAGGTAGTCGGCGAAGGCAATAGCCTTAAGGCAGGTATTATCGAACGAGGCCTTGCCCTAAAGGTAGTCTATTAATTGCTAGAAACCAACCTACTAAGACCGTATTTGCCCTTCTCGCCTATCTTCTAGAGACCGGTTTAAGCCTAAGCAAAAACAAAAGCTTTTAAAACTACGAAGATTACTACCTAAAGCAGATAGAACTAGCAGAAGTCGATACGTACGACGAGACGTATAGGTACTAGAGGAGGAGGAGGTAGAGCAGGCACGAATAGTAGTAGTAGTAGCGGTAGTAGTACTATAGGTCCGGCCGGAGGTACGATAGGAGGCGGTAAGGCAAGCGGCGCTAGACTAAACAGACCCGGCGCGAATAGTCTAAGACCTTATAGATTTAGTAATAGTACTATTTAAGGTGCCTACGGCGGTGCTACCGTGCCCTATCTAGATCTATATTAGCGGCAGAAACGACGATTTTACTAGGCTAGAGGATAACGTACCTAGCCCCGAAGCGAGTAGCCCGCCGTAGGATCTGTACTACCGCTACCTATATATCGCCCTCGTTTAGCTTTATAACGGCTATATTTCCTAGTTAGCGCGTGCCTAAGGTAGAGACGAGCCTACTAGGGCAACTTGCAGCGTACTAGTACTATCTTTGTTACTTTCCGTACCGCTAACGTAGTTCTTATATTTAAGGTAACGTTGTTATAGGGGAGAGCGAGAAAGTATACGTTATATCGATAGACTTAGGAAGTACGCAATATATAACTATAAGAGTAAGGTAAGTTTAGTAGGTTTAGTTATTTAAGTAAGCTCGTATTGTTCTAAAAGTAAATAGGAAACTTACAACCTAGCCTTCCTTCCTAGTAACGTCGTAGTACGCTCTAAGGCGTTAATAAAGGAGGCGAGGGAGGGAATACTATACTCTATCGAGGCAAAGGGAATCGAATCTATTAAGTTTAACCTAGAAGCTATTTAAACAACTAATGTCAAAGCTAGAAACATTTAAATAATAAGACTAATGCCGGAAATACCGAAATCTATATTAATACTCGATGCTTAGCCCTTCTTGTTAACCTTCTTACCTCCTATAGATCTTAGCGATATTAGTAGAGGTGTCTGCCCTAGATAATGTCCCTAGTCTGCCTTGAAATTCTCTCGCGCTATACCTATAGCCTCTCGCTCGATCGCTGCCTAAGCTAGCCCTTAAGATATAGCACTCGTCGGCTAGACCTACTACTAGTTAATATACTAATGCTAATCTTAGTCGCAATACTAGGACCTATAGCTCAATTTAGGTTCTCTACTAGTCGCTAGGAAGTAGGGGATCAACTTTCGCGAGTCTATAAACCCTATTCTAACGCATTAACTTCTCGCTCTAAGGTAGAGATATAAAGGCCTAGCTATCGGCTATAACGCGGAACGCTTTTTAGATACCCTCCTATAATATTACTACTTTAGCACTCTTGTCTATTAACTTCTAGAGCTCCCTACCCTTCCCGCCTATAATATCTCCGGCTTAAGTTAGCTCTTATTATTGCCCTCGGTTTGCTTGTCGAGAGGTCGGCAGTGCTAGCTATATTAGAGGCCCGTATGCTCGCGCGTACTATTCTAGGAACGTAGGCTCGTATACCGACTACAGACTTGTACGGTTACCGCTATTCGGACTATTATCGTTATACTAATATCCCTAACGCGTAGGGACCCGAGGGTAACTATTCGGGAACAGAGTATACGAGTCTCGGATTATTAACGTACGCTAGTAGTCTTCGTCGAGGTCGCGATAACGTCCGAATAGCGTAAAAGAAGCTTGCCTCGTCTGATTCGGAAGGCCCTAAATGCCTGCCTCTCTAGAGTTAAACTAATACGTAAAGGTAATACTGCCTTATCTATTATTCGCCGCTACTAGCGTCTATACGACTAACTATAGTATAGTCGCCGGGCCGCTATTGTTCGGTAGATCGTACTGCCTCGTAGTAAAATAGAGCATACCTAGGAACGCTCTACCTACGCCGTTCTAAACTATACCGATAATAATACCCTTTAAATGTTAGTATTCGTACGGACGAATCGACGACTATAGGCACTTACTATTCCCTAAAGGCTACGAACTAGACCTATATCCGTATCGAAATAAGCTAGTAATAATAGCGCTCCGCCCTAGTTCTACTAGCCCTAGTTCTACTATATATTGTTAGACATTTCGTCGAAGTAGCTCGAGTATTCTATACTATCGGGTAATTAATAATTGTTATTAAAGAAAGGAAGGGGGATTGCCGTTAACTAAAGTCTTATATACTGTAACTAACTACCTACTAGAGCTCCTTCCTTATCGCCTAGAAAGCGTACGTAGGTAATAGACGAAGTTACGCGGTATGTAATAGTTTAAGTTATACTAGTAGTAACATTTCTACTATTATATGCCGCTTCTAGAAGCAGGCGCTAGTTGCTACCTGCCCTTTGTATAGGAAAGTAGGTATTTAACGCCTATACTAAGCCCTCGATTAATCTTATCGATAACAATAACAACCTCCGGAATATAGCTATCTTCTTAGAACCTTAAACATACGTCTAAGCTAACCCGAATACCGAAGTTTACTATAGCTCCTACCTACTTCGACGTCGATAGAGGTATAGTACGGTATTAAGACTAGCAAGTATAGATCTAAGAAAGCTAAGGATCTATAGATACTAACTATACGCTTTAGGTCTCGTATATTAAAGTTAGCGAGGTTGTTTATAAGGACGGATCGATAGCTCTACTTGCGATCGGTCGCAAGGAATAGCGTACGGATAAACCGAATAAGCAGTATACCGCTAAACTATAGACCTTTATCGTTATCGAATTCGATCGGAAGGAGATTAAACAGAACTAGCTAGAGTAGGACATTCGCGATATCTAAGGCTCTAATATGTTTATCGTATACGAATAGAAGGATTTAGGCGGGATTTAGAATCTTCCTCCTAGCCTAGTCGAAAGTAAGAGGGTTAGTATAGTTATAGAGCGGAAGGCCTCGAAGCTACTAGAATATCCCGAGGTTTAGAAGATCCGTTAGTTTAAGAGATATAAAGATCTTATATAGGTATAGCGGATAAAGCAATTCGAGGAGGATTGTATAGTAATCGACTTTAGTAGTAGCATAAAGCTAGCAACTTATAGCTAATGCCGCACTACTAAGGACAGCAAAGGCCCTAGTTCGTAGACGAAGTTCTTCCGTAAGCGTAGCTTCGAGCTGCCGATGCCGTAGTAGAGGTTCTAGTAGCTATTTAGCCTATAGAAGTAGGTCGCGAAGAGGTACTAACGTTTAAGAAAAATATAACCGTACTAATACTATAAGATACTTTATATAGTAGTACGTAAAACTTATATTAAACTAAGTCTACTATCCCGTATATATTATTATTATATCCTATACGAGTCGTCGATGCTTAAGGTCTATTAAATACGGTTTTAGAGATATAGAAAAGGGGGAGAGGGGGGCGGCTAATAGACGCAAATCCCTCCTAGTATAATAGAAAGTCTCGGCTATAGGCTATAGATTCTAAATTAAGATCGACGGCGGGCTAGATATTCCGAATAGAAATCGGCCGTAGGTTGCTAATTCTAAGTTGAAATCGGCCGTAGGCTACTAATTCTAAGTTAAAATCGATAGCGGGCTAGATATTCCGAGTAGAAATCGGCCGTAGGCTACAGATTATAAATTAGAATCGGCTATAATATAGAAAGCGATAGTAGTAGTATCGCTACCGTCGATAATTTAACGAGTTAAACGACAATGCCCGCGTCGTTCGAAGCAGGGCACTATCTCCGCTATTAAGCAGCTTCTAACGTGTATACTATGCTAGCAAGCGCTTCTAAACGGGGATAGGGTACTTACTCTGCATCGTAAGGGGCGGAGTACGAAGTCGGGAGGCTAGATACCCGAAATAAAGACCTAAATAAGCAGACTTAGTACCTAGGCTAGGCTAGCGGTACTAAAGATGCTATTTCTAGGCTAGTAGTGCTAAAGATGCTATTTCTAGGCTAGTGCTAAAGATGCTATTTCTAGGCTAGTAGTACTAAAGATACTGTTTCTAGGCTAGTGCTAAAGATGCTATTTCTAGGCTAGTAGTGCTAAAGATGCTATTTCTAGGCTAGTACTAAAGATGCTATTTCTAGGCTAGTACTAAAGATGCTGTTTCTAGGCTAGTACTAAAGATACTATTTCTAGGCTAGTACTAAAGATACTATTTCTAGGCTAGTGCTAAAGATGCTATTCTAGGCTAGTACTAAAGCTGCTATTTCTAGGCTAGTACTAAAGATGCTGTTTCTAGGCTAGTGCTAAAGATGCTATTTCTAGGCTAGTAGTGCTAAAGATGCTGTTTCTAGGCTAGTACTAAAGATGCTATTTCTAGGCTAGTAGTGCTAAAGATGCTATTTCTAGGCTAGTACTAAAGATGCTATTTCTAGGCTAGTACTAAAGATGCTGTTTCTAGGCTAGTGCTAAAGATGCTGTTTCTAGGCTAGTACTAAAGATGCTATTCTAGGCTAGTGCTAAAGCTACCATTTCTAGGCTAGTACTAAAGATGCTGTTTCTAGGCTAGTGCTAAAGATGCTGTTTCTAGGCTAGCGGTGCTAAAGCTGCTATTTCTAGGCTAGCGGTGCTAAAGCTACTATTTCTAGGCTAGTACTAAAGATACTGTTTCTAGGCTAGTAGTGCTAAAGATACTGCATCTACTCTAACTTTTTAACCTTTAGCAACTTTTAGTAACTTTTATTACTGTTTAGTACCCGAGCCGGTAGTAGATCTTTAGAAGGGATCTTTAGAGGGCAAAGCCGGCAGTAGACCTTTATAGAGCAAAGCTAGCTCTCGAACTTTCGAACTTTTAGCAACCTTTACTACTATTTAGCACCCTTGCTAGCACTATTGTTAATCTTAAGAGGGCAGAGCTAGATCTCGAACCTTCGAACTTTTAGCAACTTTTAGCAACTTTTATTACCCTTAGTAGCACTATTGTTAATCTTTAGAGGGCTAGCTACCCGACCTTTTAGCAACTTTTATCGCCGTTTAGGAATGTAGCCCGCGATCTAGTTAGGGGTTCTAGCCTACCTCCTTTTAGGCGCTTCGTATTAGGTCTGTGCTCTCGGTTATCTCGGTTCTAAATTGATACCTAAGGCAAGCTAAGTCTTAGCGAAGCGCCTAAACTCAAAACGTTAAAAACGGACACTACACTCCCGAGAACACAGATTTAGACATTGAATAGCATAATAACTAGAGGTCTGAGCGTGTTACATATATAAAGGGGGTTCTAGAAGGCACGTAAGTAAATGATTTAGGCGTGTTACGTAAAAAAAATATATAGAACTGCGACCTGTAGAAAAATAAGACTGTTTTTACGAAGGGATAGTTATATAAGCTCGCGTTTGTCGTACGAACACCTATATTAGACAATCTACTAATACTCGTATCTGCTATTTGAAACACATAATCCCCTTAAGAAAGACCTACTCTATTACCTCTAAGTGTTTTTGAATGCGTGTCTTACGCTTTACTTAGTCTATATGCCTTAGCTTATAACTAGCCTATACGCCTCTTGTTTCCGCCTACAAAGCCGCGCTCTTGTCTCCTATTACTAGAACCTTCGCAAACACTCTACTAAGCATCGCGCAATACTGCTAGACCTTTATCAAGTCCTAAACACTTCAAACAAGCATTACTAAAGCCTCTGCCTATATTAATCTCCGCCGCTACTAAGAGCGATACTCGAGTGCTACTATATATCTTCCGACAATACATCTTCCGACACTGCCGACCCTTATAAACACGCTATATCAGTCCGTATAACTACAATAAGCCCGCTATGCCCGGCGAATACTCAAACATGTCGAAGCGATAGTAGAAAGCGGTAAAGGTTGCTACTAGTCGCGGTCGTAGTAGTAGTCGCAGTCGGCTAACTTATCGTAGATTAGGTCGCGGCGGCGGCGGCGTTAGTGCTGCTAGCCTATCGCGTTAAGAAGATTAGCTAATATATTAACCTCGAGCGCCTACGGTTTATCGCAGCCCTATTATACGCGAAGAGCTAATATAGACGTACGATCTATCTCCTATATTACCTACTATCGATACTTTAGTATAAGAGTAGGATGCTTACTTTAGTGTCGCCTATACTGTAATTAAGAACGAGGACACGCTACTTCAATAGGTTTAGTAGCTAGTTTAGAATGCCGGCTAGTATAAGGCCGCCTTAGTATACTATCGCTAGATTATCCGCTACGGTCTTCGTAAGGTCTTAAGACTACTGCATCCTTCGCGCGACTCTAAGCCCTCCGATCTGTAGATTATAGTAGTTCTCGCCTTAATCTTCGGTTAATAGGATATGCTTATAATCGCTCGTACTAGCGCAGGTAAGGCATTAGTCTTTTAGGCCTTCACCCTCCTAACTAGTATAATAACTCTCTAGATTGTGCCTCTAACCTAGATTGCAGAAGAATAGGGTACGGATATAGAGCAGGCTATACGCTAGCTCCGTCTAGAAGAACACGCACTTGTTAGTATATGCGTATTAACCGCCGATACACTTAAGAAGGACCTAGATATGCTAAAGGACATTAAGAACGGCAAATACAACTATATTATCTACAGCCCTAAATAAGCTATAACTCTAGCATTTCAAGATGTCGTACGTGCGATTAAGCTAATACTAGGTTTATAGGTATAGGATAAGGCTTATCTTTATCTTAAATAGAAGGACTTCTGCAATAGCTACGGTACTATTCATTTGCTTCGGCAGCTAATAAGCATTAATACCGTACTGCTAGCGTGTTCCGCTACAGTCTCCGATAAGACTAAGAAGTATCTCATTAATAATAGTCTCCGCATCTAGAGTTTAGCTACGCTGTATACGCAGATTATCCGCGGTAGCATTAATCGTCCGGATAGTAAGTACATCCTTTAAATTCTTAAGCAAACCGAGACCAATAACTTCCGGTATCTATACTTCGTATTGCGTAAGGCAATCGATAATAAGGGCCTCGCAACTCCGGAGAATATTTAGAAGACAATAATCTTTATCGACGGCCGAGGCTCGGTAGACAAGGGTCGTTTGTAGCTTATACTATAGCTCATTTAGCTTACTAATTATATTAAAGAGCCTGCCTAGGGCGACCGCAAGTATATATAGGATAGTACGCCGATAGAGGCTAGAGTACCGTATACGATCAATGTGTACGAGATTATCGGCTTCTATACCGCTTATATAGCTAAGATCGACAAGGACAAGCGATACTAGGAGTTTAAGAAGCTAGATTCCCGTATCCGCATTCTTTAGGGTATACTAGCGATAGTAGTTAGTATTAATATCCTAGATATCGAGCTAGTCTACTAGTATAAGTTCCCTATTACTAGGGATCTCGATAATCTTATATAGAAGCTTAGTCGTACGGCGCGTATTGCTAGTCTTACCGCGCTTGCTATTATCTTCTTACCCTAGTATATCGACGATGCATTTAAGCGTATACCGGCTAAGTCTAACTATCGATCGATGATCCTAAGAGAGCCTACTACTATTCCTACTATAAGCACCGCTATAGCTTAGGCTTCGGCCTACTACCTAGTAGCTGTTATACTAGTCCGCCTAAGCTACCTCCGATATGTTACTATCCCTAGCGAGGATTTTAATAAGGATAATACCGATGCTTTATTCGATAAGTTTAGTATAGACAACGAAGAGGAGGGTAGTAAGGAGGACGATACTAACGACACGATCTACGGTACTAGCTTAGGTAGCACTAGTAATACTAGCAATCCGGGTCCTAGGCTCTTTATCGACAACCTATTCTATACGGTAGTAGAGAAAGCGATCGCCGATAACGCAAGCAAGAAGCCTTAGAATTCGAAGGAGATTAGGTAGCGCAACGCTATACCTAATATCTTAAGACATATCTAGAATACGCGCTATTACCCTAACCCCGAACACCGCCGCTGCTTCCGTACTATAATGCTCTAATTCTATAAGGAAGATTAGTACACATTCCCTCTAGATAAGGAGGTTGTCGGCACTAAGGACTGCTATAGTATATATAATCTAGAACTACTAGAGCTGCTTTTCTAGAGAGAACCACTACCGACCCCGAAGCCTATTAAGGCTCTAACTGTAAACTCTATATAGGCCTTTGCCTTGCGAGATCTCTCGAATTAGGTATTATAGCGTATTAAACAGCTCTACGAAGACCTATACGAGAACCGCATATTCGAGGTCGTACTATCTAACTTCCTAATACCGGATCTAATGCTATAGGATCTATACGAGCTCTTTAACGAGAAGTATAGTAAGGATGTCGAGAGCTTTAGTAGCGTAGACGAGACTAAGATCGAGGAGCGTATACTAGCATTTATATTATAGCTCCGCGAGAATAATAAGCACTAGAGAGACGTGCTACTATAGGATCTAGTCTAGGAGATTAATCGTATCGCTAAGTAGGTTCTTTACTAATCGTGCTACCTAGGTTAAGCAAGACAAAAAAGACAAAGCCCAAAAGGCTATTAAGGAAGCTATAAAGGCTAAAGCTGCCCCCCGCCGCTTTACCTATAGAAGATACTACTAAAGCCCAAGCCCTTCTCAACTAAACATAAAAGGCTATACGCCCAATAATGAACCGAGCAGAAACTAGCTCAACTTACTTAAGGGGTCCAAAAAAC
>NW_006921532.1:3217490-3238976 GCF_000340215.1 Pseudocercospora fijiensis CIRAD86
TAGAAACTTCGCAAGAATTAGCTTCGCAAGACTTGCCGCCGCTAATCGATCTTAGGGTCGTAGTAGACGTACGGCAGAAGACGAAGACTTCGAGGCAGTAGAGCGTCTTTAGCAGCAGGCAGCTCGTCTCTCTAGCCTAGCATCTAGTCGTCGCTTAAGTCGCTCTGCTCGTCTATCTACGCGTAAGTTAGCTCGTCGGCGTAATATAGGCTAGTAGGAGGGTAATAATAAGGAGGATAAGCTGCTCTTTAGTCGTTATTAATTTAGCACAATTACGCTAGCGGTCCTTAGATATAGATAGAAGAGGGAAGAGGGAAGAGTCTCGTATAGGACATAATGCTAGAAGGATAACATTGAAATAATAGGCGGCGAGTATAGATTAGTAGATTAAGAATGCTTTCTGCTTCTATAGTCGTTCGGGGAGAATCTAATAGTATCTTTAATTAGTGCTGCTCCTATTACTAGGTCTTTAAACATATAGTAATCCTTATCCGGGTTCAAGACGGCCAACTAGGCGCGGCGTATAGCTTATGCCTAGCTAATAGGCGTTTGTTGTCGTATAGCTATAGCTATAGTAGCTTGTGTCTACTGCTGCTAATAGGCGTTTGTTGTCGTATAGCTATATTACCCTATGCCTACTAATAGGCGTTTGTTGTCGTATAGCTATATTAGCGTATAAGCGTGTCTAGAAGGATAAGCGTAGTACTTATCGTCGTTACCGGCTAATCTATTATAAGAAGGGTTATGTTAGCAGGTAGATAGGGTGGTAGTGAATTAGTTTAGTATTCGATAGAGATCTAGGAGGAGAGGGAGGAAGGTAGGAGAGTTGGCCTAACGCTAAGCGCTAAGCCCTGCCTAAGGCATTAAGACCCTAGCTTTACTCGGCCTAGTTACATGCTAATTACGTATAGCCTCTTTGGCTATAATATACGCTTCCCTTCTAAAGGCCGCGCCCTCGTAGCCGGTCTTTGTTCTAGTCTTAACCCCTATTGCTGCTAACTTAGCAGGTCTAATAAGCCGCTTAGTCCGCGCTAAATTGAATACTTAACTACCTAATTATGTAACTATGTTAAACCTTACCTTCTAACACAATGTCTAACTCTAACTGCGCTATCCCTATATATAATAAACTATAAAGTGATATATATCTATAAGAATTGAGGGCCTTCGACTAATTATAATACGAGCGCGTCTTCCCTACTGCAATAGGTAGACGTACGAGGTATTATAGCCCTGCCTCCGCTCTGCGTAATGTCGTACCGAGTTCTTTGCGTCTACTCTTAAAAGACCTAGTAATGTCCGCTTCCGAGGGTTGTTCTTATTGTTACGAGGGCTATTATTTACTGTCGTAGTTTTACTAGCCTAAATTAGTTAGGTTTGGTAGCCTTTAAGTGTTAACTAATTATATCCTTTCAAAAAACTCAGTTCTTCTAGTTTCTATAGGTAAAGGCTATTATAAGTGCAGTAGTAGAGGTTCGCCTCGCTTAAAGGGTTAGATAGATCGAGGAGTAACCTATTGTCCGCAAGATCGACCCCGGCTAGCTTAGCTCTATAGTTTTGCCCTTAGTCAGTCTATTAGTCGCTTAATCTTTTAACTTAGTTAAAGTTTTGACTTAGCCTTAAAGTTTTAATTAAACCTTTAATAGGCTTAAAGCTTTTAATCAAAGTTTTGATTAAAGGTGCCTTAGGCTCGTAGTGTAGGTAAGGTTGTGTCTATAGGCGTAGCGACAGCAGTAAGTAATGTTAACAATAGTAGCGCTAGTCGTCTTAGCGCTAACTTTACCTTCTTCTAATTTCCTTCTTTAACTAATAACAACTCGGCAATACCGTTACTAATATAGGCGCGCGCCGTTTCTCCTAATATACCGCCGGCACTATCCGCTACGCGTACGCCTTCGCCGATCGCTTAGGCCTCGAGGCCTCGTTAGAAGAAAGGAACAAGAGGGGGACTTAAATACTAAGAGGAGGGCCTTATTACGTACGCTAGTAAAGGGGTAGATCCCTTAAAAGAGCAGGCGATTAGTTAACAGTTATAGCGCGTTTGTTAATGCTTAGTGCGCGTCTACTATAGTAGTGTAGCCTTATTGTCCTAGTTTGTCGGCCTCTAATTAGTTAGCTAATAGCACCCCGGGGGTGCTATTAATCCTAAGCCTTAGTAACATTACGAGCTTTTAGCCTTCTTCTTGTTCTTCACACTAGTCTAATACTTATCTAATAACTTAGTTATATCTTTAAAAGAGGCTTCAGCTTCCTACGAGTCCTATTTAGGTAAATAGCCTTGCTATCTTAGCAGGTACTCCTTCTTGCCTTTCCTAGTCCGGTACTGCAGGATACGTTCTACAGACTATAGCTCTTTACCGTCGGCTAGTATTTCTTTATATTTAGCAGGGGCTTCTTTATTAGGGTCTCCGCGGTAGTAGTATAGTTTAAGGAGGGAGATATAGAAGGTGTTATAGATAGTATAGTATAGTAGGAGCTATAACTAATAGGCCTAGCTATTGCCCTTCGGTTCTCGGATTCGGAATAGGCTAATAAACCGTAGTGCTAGTTTAGGGCGTGTTTTGCTATTAGGTAATAGGTGTTTACGGATGCGGAGGTTCTTTATACTAAGCATAACTATATCGCCTTGCTTGAAGGTCATCGGTGTGTAGTGTTTGTTATAATAGGCCTTCTAATAGGCCTAGGCCTTTGCTAGTTTGTTAGCTATCTTAGCGTGAATCTCTCGTATCTTTTAAACCCTCTCGATAGCCGCTAGTGTTTTAGGGGCTTAACGCGCTTCCCTTTCCTTACGCTCGGCCTCGAGCGAGGTAAATAGGTCTTATAGTAAGGCAGCGTTTTAGCCTATTATAGCTATATATAGTAAAACCTTGGTTAATGAATACACGCTATTATTATATACAAATTCGGCCGGTTATAGGAGGTTAACCTAGTCCTCGGGGTTCTTATTAATGTAACTGCGCAGGTACTACTATAGGGTAGCATTCTGCCTCTCTGTTTAACCGTTAGTCTATAGATAGAAGGCTGTTAATAGCCGATACTTTAGTCTTAGCTATAGGTATATTTCGCTCTAATAGTGCGATATAAATGTCGAGCCTCGGTTAGAGACTATCCCTTTAGGGGTTCCCTAATAGGTATAGAAGATGTTAGTCTATAGCGCCTCTACTATATTAATAGTAGTCTAATCCTTACGCGCCGGGATGTATCGAGCGCCCTTAGTAAATCGATCTACTATAATAAGGATAGTATTATACACTTCCCCCCTACGCTTAGTAGGCGGAAGTCCTATAATAAAGTCTATTATAAGCTCTACGAATAGCTTCTTTAGAACAGGGAGTAAAGACAACTCGCCGAATAGTAAGTGCTTCGGCGCTTTAACTCGTTAATATACGGTATACGTGTTTACGTAGTCCTTTATGTCCCGCTTACTATTCGGCTAGTAGTATGTACGCGATAGTAGCTCGTGCGACCTCTCTATGCTATAGTAACCGGCAAGCTTACTATTATAGTGTCGCTTAAGAAGTTCTTGTCGGATCGAATGTTTAGCGGGGACATAGTATCTGCCCTTAAACTTTAAATAACCTTTATTATCGATCGACTAATTGTTACTCTTACTAGATCGAGTCTTTCGCCTACTTATAAGCTTATCGATACGTTTAGCAGCAAAGGCGTCCCTCTACTAAGTACGTAATAGCTCGTCTATAAACGATTGACTATCCCTATTTGTAAGGTTATTTAATAGTACCCTCGCTATTAAACGAGGTACGTATTGTATATATCTAATAGCACTAGCAGCCGGATTAACTGCATTAGTGCTTTAATCGCTGTTACTATATATAGCGATATCGACTAGGGAGTTATTATAACTTCTCCTATCTATGTCCTTAGCTCTTGCCTTAATACGCACTATTAATATAGTAAGAGCATTAATATACTTTAAGCCGTCGCGGAGTCCGGTAAGCCGCTTATCCTACGCGTGCTTATAACAATACGGGCTATAGCAATCTTATGCTATAGGGTTAGAAACAATGAATTAATAGATTGCTAAGTCCCGCTATCGTAATTAGGTCGCCTCGATAGGCTATTAGTAGGGTTGCTTACGCCTAGCCGATATAATATATCAAAATTAAACCTAGCGAGGTAGACGGCCTATCTAGCCTATCGACCTATAACCCTAGTAACCTTCGTAATTCTACGGAGGTTGTTATAGTCTATATAGACCTGTATTGTATATTAAGCCCTATCGAGGTAGTGCCTCTAATGCTTAAAGGCCTCGACAATAGCTAAGAGCTCTTGCTCGTAGGTCTCGTAGCGACGCTTAGCATTAATTATCTTTCTCGAAAAGAAGGCAATTAGGTGCTAGTAGTAGTTACTGTCTAACTGCTGAGATATTATAGCTAATATAGCGAACTGTAAAGCGTTAGTCTTAATTCGGATCTGCTTGTTTAGTACAAAATACTGTAACAAAGGGACTTTAGTGAATCGCTTCTTCAAACCGTTAAACGCGGCTTGTGCTCTATTAGTCTATTTAAACTCTCTAGTTGGGTTGGCCTTGGTTTTAGTAAGCTTAGTTAGGGGCATTATATGCCGTAAATAGCCCTTAATAAAGCGACGATAGAAATTAGCGAAGCCGAGGAATAATTAAAGCTCCTTAATACTAGCAGGGGTTAGCTACTTAGCAATAGTCTTAATCCGATTAGGATTAGCCTTAACACCCTCGGTTAACACGAGGAAGCTAAGGAAGGATACCTCTTCAGTAGTAGAGGTGTATCTAGAGGGTTTGCAGCACAAACTATAGGCCCTTAGGCGATCGAGTACCTTGCGGACTATAGCCTAGTGTTCCGCAATGTTAGGAGAGTGTATATAAACTAGGATGTTATCTAGGTAAACTATACAGAGGTGATCTAATAGGCCCGAAAGGGCCCGATTAATATAGGACTAGAATGTAGTAGGGGCATTAGCTAGCCCAAATAGCATAACCAAGTACTCGAAATAGCTATAACGAGTGCGAAAGGCCGTCTTCTATTTATCGCCCTTGCGGATACGGATACGATAGTACGCATCCTTAATGTCTAGTATAGTATAGAAGTAAGCCCTAGAAAGGCGATCGAGGGTCTTATTAATAAGCGGAAGTAGACAGCGGTCTTTAATAGTAACAGTATTAAGTCTACGGTAATCGACGTATAAACGCAGGCTACTATCCTTCTTTAGAACAAATAGGATAGGTGTACTAGCAGGGCTGTTACTATACCGAATGCGGCTATTAGCTAGGTTTTCCTCTAGGTACTTACGTAGTATAGCAAGCTCTCGTTTACTAAGGTTGTAGAGGGGGCTAAAAGGAACCTCTTTGCCCTCTATAATGTTAATCTTATAATCCGTCTCTTTGAATATAGGCAATGTCGATGATAGGTAGTGTTTAAACATATCAATATAGGTCTCTCGGATAGGCTCTAGTATACGAGCAAGCTAATTAGGATCTATGCTATTAGGGGGCACAGGCTTATTATTATTACCGAGCAGGTCGACCGTCGGGTTAGCTAGGGTTAGGTTGCTAATAAATAGGACCCTAATATTATTAGGGCACTCGCTAACATCGATATATTTAATATCCTCTTTCCGAGCGATTCTAAATCGCTATTATTGACTGCCTAAGTCTATAACTATAGTATAGTACTTAAGAATAGGGTTGCTAATAACAATGTTAGATAGGAGGCTATCTATGTCTACCGCGTAGGCAGTAAAGTTTAGTAGGCGCTTATTGCCGAGGTCGTCCTTTAGGGCTATATAGACATAGTAGGCCCTATAGGTTAAGTGCCGAGCGTTATTAAACTAAGCAAGGGTTAGTAGGTTAGTCCTAGGCAGTTGTCGAAGGTCTAATTGCTTAGCTAGGCGATAGCTAATAAGGGCACTAACTGAATTTCCTAGATCTAGTGTAACCTTAGTCTTATAGTTAGTCCTATACGTGTCCGATACGAGACAGGTACGTATAATAGCTAGTACAATGTCGATAGTCTTACGCCGTATAAGGCTAACAGTTAGTGCGGCGCTTACTCTTTTTTCGACTAATAAGAAGGCTAGCCTATAGGGGTAGCGTTAGCTACTAAAAGGTGCTTTCGGTGCTTAGCGGTAGTACGGTCGATTCGGGCCTAGTCCTTAGGTTTGTCGCATTAGCCTAGTAGATAGCTAGTGCTGTTACAATTAAAGCACTTTAGTCCGGTTAGTAGACTGCCGTAGCTGTTGTTGCTACTATTGTTAGTCGAGCGATTAGCATTATAGGGATACGAGCCCCTTCTACGGCCCCTGTCGCGGCCTCCTCTATATAGCCGCCGGCTACGGCCTCTTCTACGGTCGCTATTACTGTTTCCATTGTTAGTATTATTGTTTTAGTAGGACCCTTAGCTATTGCCTCCGCGGGCACTACGATTGCCGCGGTTAGTACTAGCTAGTCGGATCCTCGATTCTAGTCGTTACTAGAGCTAAACAGCCCGTTTAGCAGTTTCGACTTCGACTATAAATTGAATGCGTGTAAGATTAGCCTGTTTAAATATACGGCGGCGGTCCAATTTAAGCACCAATTCCTATCTCAATTTAGGACGTATTTCGGAGATCTAGATAGAATTAGTTTTAGTCGGAAGGTCGTCTTCGAGGGTCTTTAAATAGGCCTTAAATAAGCGAGCCGATTAATTAGTCTTTTGTTTAGCTCGAAGGTATTAGTCCTAAGCATATTGTTGCCTTAGTATAGGGTTTCTAAGGGTATCTAGCATAATAGTTTTGTAGGTCTGCTACTAAACAGCGGTCTAATCGTTAAGGGAGTTAAAATAGTTATCCTAGGTACGTTTTAGGTCTCTATTAATGTATTATATAGTATAGACGACTAGCGAATAGTCGTCTAGTAGGGCCCTTAGTGCATTCCGCTAGTTCAATTTACAATTACGTATATAATTATTGTACTGCTTGCGGCTAGAGCTATTAAATACGGTATAGTCTTTGAGCTTAGTATCCTTCTTTTAAATAGAAGGTCCTACTACTAGTTCTGGTCTAGCAGTAGTTGTTAGGGCTTCCTATAGGCGGCGAATCTCGAGGAGATTATCCTTTAGCTATTGTTCTTAACGTAGGGTAGTAAGCCTGTTTTAGGTAGCTTCTTAGAGTCTCCCTACTAGTTAGGGGCTAAAGGCTAGTTAGCTATATCGACGGTTAACAATATTGTTAAGAATGTCGTCGATAGGCAATTCTAGGTCGTTACCTAGAATTATAGGTTCTTCTTTAATAGGCTCTCCGGCAGGCTCTTTAGTAGGAGGCACTTTAGTAGGCACTTTAGCGGGAACTGTGCTACTAGCGTTGTTATTGCTAGCGCTGCTAGCGGCAGCACGGTTGTTGTTGTTTCGTAATAAGCCGGCTATTGTAAGGGGTAATACTAATAATATATTATAGGCCCCTAAGATACGGATATAGCGGAATTAGTAGATATCGGCTTAGTGCGATTAACTCGGTATAATAGGCCGTATAGAAGGCCTTGTTTAATAATTGGTACGGTTGTTTCGATAGAATAGTACGTGTAGGTCCCGTTCTTCGGGCGCAATATAGTTAGATTAGTTATTGTAGCTATACCGCTAAAAGCTTAAAATAAGGACTATCTAGCTACTACCCTTAAAGGGTAGATCGAATACTATATAAGAAGGGTTATGTTAGCAGGTAGATAGGGTGGTGGTGAATTAGTTTAGTATTCGATAGAGATCTAGGAGGAGAGGGAGGAAGGTAGGAGAGTTAGCCTAACGCTAAGCGCTAAGCCCTGCCTAAGGCATTAAGACCCTAGCTTTACTCGGCCTAGTCACATGCCAATTACGTGTAGCCTCTTTAGCTATAACATCTATCTATCCTTAAGCGTGTCCGGAGACTAAATATAGTGCTTATCGTCGCTAGCAATTGTAGCCTTAGGCATTTAACTAGACTAGTAGCAGTCGGCGGTAACGTATAGCCGTTATTATTGCCTTGCTATTGTCGTGAATAGCGCAATACTATTAGTAGAGGCAAACCTTACCTGCGATGCGCTAATATAGACCTACGCTTCCTAGTTTAACTTCTTCTTCTTCTTCTTCTTCTTCTTCTATACGTATACTAACATACTAATACCCCTAGCAACATACTAGCTATCGGCTTCTTAGCAACAGTATCGATACCTCTTTATCGCATGTAGGTAGCTCTATAGCGATTAATACCATTCCTTACTAGTTCTACGACTTGCTATCGATAGAGCCGCTTATCTAATAGTTGAGGTTCCTCGGCAGGTAGTTTATTTAGTCCTTTTAGTCTCCGATAGGCTTTGTCGACGTAAGACGTTGCGAAGGCGACTCTCCTAGCGAGTAGGTTGTTTTCTATAGCTTTAGCGGGCGCCGACTACGTATTTAACCGAAAGAGTATAGTTTTTATTAGATCGTAGTCTTGTCTTAGTGCAACAAACTGCGGGTCTCGGGTAGATTAGCGGAGGTAAAAACTCTTTAGTAAGGTACACCTATAATGCGGCTAACGGTCTAACTCGGTAAAAACTCTTTAGTAAGGTATACCTTAAGTAGCGGCTCGATAGCGACTCTCCTACTAAGTAGATAGGATAGGTTCGTAGCATTGCTATAGGCCTAACTCGGTAAAAACTCTTTAGTAAGATACACCTTAAGTAGCGGCTATAGGCTTCCTACGTTCGGATTCTTTATAGGATAACATACGCGCATCTAGTTAAGTCGGCGTAACGCCTTCGTTAGGACTATTAGTTATAATAACCTTGGTCGTTACGTAAGGGCCTCTAGTATACTTATTAAGCCCGAAGGCGCTTAGTCTTAGTCTTTACTACTATACGACTGTAGCCCTTTACGTATTAAGACTACTATTCGACTATAGTACGTACCGATCCGAAAGCGTATTAAGACTATTATCCGACTACAGTACGCCTCCTTTTGTTCTAGTAAGCGCATCGACATTGCTATACAACTATAACGCGCTCGACAACCTCTTCTACGGTGTCTCTAACACTAAGGGCGCGTTATATCTATTATTGTCTAGGTACTAATAGGTATCGCTTTAGCGAATAGGCTATTATATTTCGCTTAATAAGTCCCGTCTTACATACCTTGTCTTCGGTTATACGTACTGTAGTTAGTAATAGAATGCGCTAATTGCTACGCATGCGCGTATATATACTTGTACTTATTACGCGTACCTATAGCAAATAGGCTATATATAATTCTAGTGTGTTTCGGGGCGTATACTTCTATAGCCGCTTAGTGCCGCTAGTTAAACAGATCCCTAGACGCAATTGCTCTTATCTATACTATCTTATATAGTAGCTAGTCCTTCTAGTAGATCGTAACTAAGATTTAAGTAAAGGAGGGCGTTAACGTAAGAGGGCTATTATAGCTTCTCGAAGAGTACTTGCGCTCGATATACGTTATCGCCTCGCGTATCTATCCTTACCGTATATATTGTAGTGCCTATAAGAGTACGCGGTACAATAAGTATAGTATTAGTGTTAGTATCTCGACTTCTCGACTTCTCGACTTCTCGACTTCTCGACTTCTCGACTTCTCGACTTCTCGACTTCTCGACTTCTCGGGCTTCAGAGGCGGTTCTTAGTGCCTAAGGCGGCCGTCGTTATCGTGTTAGACACTTTTACTAGCGCTATTTACTAGAAATACGCTTAATCGACGTATCTCGTCGCAGGCTCGTAGTAGCGTAAAAGTAGTAAAGTCGGTATTATATTTTATTATAATATACGGAAGGAAGTAGCCGTAACGTTTAATCCCGCTAATTAGGCGCCCTACTATACTAAATCCGGGTCTTAGCGGGACTCGATATCCTAGTCGCTTCCTCGACTTTACGGTTCCTACTTCCTCGCAATATAAGCGACTATTAGTATACTAGCGACTATTAGTATACTAGCGACTATTAGTATACCTAAGGCTACCGGCAAGCGCGTTAATAGCTAAGGCAATATACTCGACTACGAGAGCAAACCTACTTAGCGAGCTTATAAGGACATAATAGAAGAAGGGCCTGCTTAGCGAGCTTAAAAGGATATAATAGAAGAGTAGTAAAGAGCTAGTATATAGGTTAGCTATCGACGTACGACTAAGACTACCGATAAGCGCGTTAATAGCTAAGGCAACGTGCTCGACTACGAGGGCAAACTACCGCTAAGCAAGCGCGTTAACAGCTAAGGCAACGTACTCGACTACGAGGGCAAACTACCGCTAAGCAAGCGCGTTAACAGCTAAGGCAACGTACTCGACTACGAAGGGCAAACCTGCTTAGCGAGCTTACGAGGACATAATAGAAGAGCCTGCTTAGTAGCAAGGATAGTGTCCGTATCGCTAAAGAAGAAAGAAAGCCGTAGATATGAATTTTAATATATATATAGCTCTTGTTATTATGCCCTTACAATAGAGTAAGGAACGATATAAGCTACAATTACGACTTTACTTTGCCCTCCTACTATTAGCTTTATAACACTTCTAAGCGTTAGATTATATGCTTTGGATCCGCCGAGCCTTTATATACTAGTAGCATCGACTATTTCTAAGTCTAGGTTAGCAAAGCCCTTATCGTCTACGAACGGCTTATATAGGAACGCCGTATTGTTATCTACTACGCTAGCAGCGACGGGACCTCGATTAGCACCGCTATTAATACGTTCCCTCGCATTAGTACTATCGATCTTATCTATACTATTAGCAGTAGTGTTAGCCGACGTGCGAGTTACGCCTCTAACTAGGCGTATATTAGCCTAATATAGTGCCTCGATAGCTAGCACGATTTGAGCTACGCCGAGCTACTAAATATCGTCTAATAGGACTCGTATATCCTCTCTTAGGCTATCCTATAGCTAGACTTTAGCAAGACTATCTTCGATTAGCTTTAGAGCAAAGGCTACGATATAATTGCCAATCTTCTTCTCGGTATAGTAGCTAGTGCTCTTAGGTCCTAGGCCTTCGAATATATTGCGGATATTCTTCGAAGCCTCGCGGTTCTAAGAGATAAGCTCTATAGTAGTAGCGATGTTATAGGTCGAATTGCTATAGGCTTTAATGTCGTCTGCGTACTCTTTATTATATAGCTTAAGCAACTCGTCGGTAGCAATACCCCTACCGCTATCTATCTTAACTACGGAAGACTCGAGGATTGCATCCTAGAGATCCTAGTACGCTGCGCTGCTTAACAACTACCGTATATATACTATCTCCCGACCGTAATTAAGCTAATAAGCGCTAAAGAAGTTTGGCATAAGGATGTTAATTATACGTCGAAGATGCCCGATATCTATCTTACGGATTGCCTCGTAGATAGTAAGATAGTTGTCGATTTCAATTAGTATACGCGCTATAGTAGTAAAGTTAGGATCGACGATACGGCCGGTATTATCCTTACTAACCTATGCTTTCTAAGTAAGGGCTATCTCGTAGACAGCTTCTACGACTTCTAGGTACTACTTAGGAGTAATACGGTTCTTAATTACATACCGCATAGCATCGATATAGCTCTTATTAGCTAACTTAGGATCTATAAAGTCTAGCTAGCTACGGTCGATAAAGATTCGAATAACTAAGGCTATAATGCGACCGCGATATAATCGGACTACGACCTGCTTAATAATATAGTACTAGTACTTCTTATTAGTTAGACGGGTTACGCTATAGTACGCAGCATTATCCTAGTAGTTATAAGCAAGCTTCTTGCCCTGTCGTAGTTGTTCCGTAGATAATAAGTCTTTATAGAGGTATAATAGGCGTTTATCTCGACGTAGAACATCGCTACGATAGGCACTATAAACTCCTTACGGTCGTAGGTACGAGTACTCTCGACACTGCCGGCTTAGACGCTACGAATACGCTCGACAGTTAGCTAGTCGCTAATAACGATAATAAGCTAGTCCTAGAATGCTTCATTGTCCGGATTAAGCTTAAGAAACGACTAGAAGATATCGTTGTATACTTTATAGGTCTCCTCGATCGAGGCCTTATTATAATCTAATACTAGTAGCGAGATAATAATCGTTCTACTATCTTTTAGGTTCTTAATACGGATCTTGTACTATAGCAAACGCGATGTCTTAGTGCCGCTATTCTTTATTAATTTATAGCTGTTAAAGTCGAAGTCCTCGAATAGCTTCTTTAGCTCCGAACCGAATACAAAGCCTATCGCCTAGTCGATATAATATAGAGATATAGCCTTACGAGCGGCATCCTTCTTATAGCTACGTAAGATAACCTTCGGATTTAGCTTCTTCGTACGATCTAGTATGTTCCGGCGGAGCGGCTTCTTTATCGCGCGATATCGAGCAATATAAGAAGTAGTTATATTTCTCTGCTTCGTAGATTAGCCGATAGCTTGTATACCGTAACGATCCTAGGAGATATAGTAGTTATCGTAGACAATAACAACCGGCTGCTTCTTTATCTTCTTAGCTAGGGCAATAGCACGCTTGCGATTCTCGATAGCAATCTTGCGAGCGACTGTCTAGATTGTCGAGTAGGCTAAGTATATACTAAGGCTACTAAGTACATTTACGATACGCCGCTTAATACCGGAAGTGTATAGGAACAAGCCAAAACCCTTCGCGAAGAAACAGGCTTTCTTTAAGGCTATAGACCGAGCTACTATCTAAGTAATAGTACAGATACGCTTCTCGTATCGGCGGTGCTTGTCTCGTTCTTTAGCGGCATCCTTATCCTCCTAATCGTCGTCGTTATTATCGCCTCCGCTAGTAGCTAGCTACGACATATCTATGCTAACCTTAGTACGCTTGTTTAGTAGCAGACGCTCGAGCAACTTATACTATATTAGAGCGGTTTCTTAAATGATTTCTACTATATCTATAAGGTCGGCTAGCTTAACGGCCTTTGTCGTATCGTACTTATTAAAGAACTTCTGTCTAATAAGCTTCTTTAACTTAGAGCGTAACTCTCGACCGCTAATTAAGCATTCTCGAGCAAAGTTGTTTAGAATGTACCTAATACGACGTCGATAGGTCTTACTACCTAGCTTCTCGACCTACCGGCGGAGGAACTTTATTACGCCTAGGGACTCGATCTTAAACTGTGCTATTAGAGTCTTAAACTTCTCCTCGTCGGTCTTGTCGGCTACTGTACGCTGCTGTCGTGTCTTACGCTTATTAGTAATAGTAGTAGGAGCTTTGCCTCGCTTGCCGCTATACGTACGTAGTCTATCGATAGTGTCTTCTTTATCCTCGCGATTAGATTCCTACTTATTAGCTAGATTAAAGCCTTCGACCTCGTTAGCTATTATCTCTATCTCGACCTTATCGTCGCTTACTCTATCCTCCTATTCCGAAGCCTCGCTCTCGAGGTCGTCCTTATCTTCTTATCCGGCCTAAGAACTAATCTCTAGGATTAGCGCTTAACGACGAGCTACGAGGCGACGTGCCTATCGGCTAACTGCAGTCTATATGCGATTAATATCTAATGTTAGCAGTGCTGCGCTTAGGTCGCTCGATATGTTTCTAAGAGGGCCCGAAACTAGGCTACTGCCTATAAACGTAAAGGTCTACGGTAGTAAATCGTCGAGGTCTATATCCTCTAGTATATCGTCGGATATAATAGCGGGCGGCGATGTTTGTTTAGTTAGTAATTAGTATGCTTCTCGTAGCCTTGTCGGCGGATAATTGATATATAGAGGTAGTTAATATGCAAATAACAACTTTATAAACAAGTGTTATAAGATAGAAGAGAGTAGGTTAGACCTAGACGCGACTAGTCGCGTAGTATATACAAAAGCACGGACCGAGAATCTGCGAGAACATGCGCTAGCGTATATAACTATCCGTACCGCTTCTTTATAGGTCGACGCGTTTCTGCTACGCGTCTACGAACCTCAACCTTCGAACATTAACCTATAACCTTTAATAACAACGTCGACCGCTCTAAAGCTTATACGTAGAAGCTAATACCTCTTCTACGACAGACAAGAGCTATAGTATAGTATAGCTCTACTTAACGACTACCTCGAGCCGTAGACTACTAGCGACAATATGTCCGATCTCTACTAGCGCATCGCCCGTATTAATCTACTCGAGGGTACTAAAGAAGCCGACATCGAGGCGCTTATAAGCAAGGAAATGCAATAGCTAGTTGCTAAAGTTATAAAGGTCTCGTCCTATACCGATTAAGTTAAGCGCGACATTATTGCAAACATAGTGTCTCGTATACTTAAGGAAGGTAGTATCCTTTACGGCATTAAGCTAACAGAGTTGTAAGTTAGTACCCTATATAAGCTTGTCTTCGGAGATAGTAAAGATATATAGATAATTAATATCTAAGGCGATAATAGCATTATCTCTAAGGCCTTCGCTATACTTATCGGAATATATAAGCGCGGCATCGAGAGCGGCAATATAACTACTTCTTCTCGCCGTACTCTTACTACTAACCCTGCCTTCTATACCGGCATCGTTTCCGATAGTCTACTCGAGATATAGGACTAGCAGTATACTACGCTAAATAACCTCGCTAAGTACGCTTAACATCTCGGTCGTGCTACTCGTAGTAGCGGTATTGTCTAATCTAGCGTTATTAAGGTTTAGGTCGTTATCGATAAGACTAAGAGCACCGAGTCTCGTACTACGGTATACTAGTCGATTATCGAGGGACCCGAGAAGGACTTAGTTAAGGCTTTTAAGGAAGTCTTTAATCGATACTAATCGCGGTATGTATTTAGTCGTGTATTGTTTAGCTATATACTAATAATTTGTAGGACATATATGCGTACTATAAGCTCCGCTAAGCGACCTCCGCTTATCGACTAGAACACAACACTACTACGTCGCATCGATATAAATAGCATATAGAATGTCTTAGAATTGCACGCGTAACAAGCGCTAAGTGTTTATAGGTAAAATAAAGGGGGTATAATTTAGCCGGCTTCTACTACTTACTCGTAGAAGCATTAAAACAACATTATATAGTATTATACCTAGCAAAGAATCTACTTAGAATTGTACGCTCTATAACCTCTAATAGTTCCTTTCTCGAGATATTAGTGTCGCAATATAGGTGTCTGTCGGCCTGCAGCTAAAGCCGGCTAGCTGTAGGCTAGCTAAACAAACCCGGCTTAGGAGATTGATAGTATCTTAACGCTATAACGTCGCACGCGATTCATTTTTGCAGCGTTAAACTTACAATTGCACGCGCTATAAGATGCACTTCTAACAATTCTGTATTTCGCGTTATGCGCTAAGTTAGTTATTTTAGCTGTCTAAATCTGACAGTTTGTGTTTAGACCCTTGCTACGCAAGGCGTTTATAAATAAACGATAATATTACTTACTTAGCCTACGTATACAAGGGTCTAATAGGAGATAGGTTCTAGCCTAACGCTATAGCATAATAGTCTAGCCTAATAAACTAGCCTATAATATTAGTAAACAGTGTCCGTTCTTGCCTTCTACCGCGACTAGCCGTTAGTATTAGACCTATAGTAGGTATATATACGTTACTGCCTAGATGTAGTATAACGTATAGGGTAAAGTTTACTTGCGCTATTGTATAGTACTTCGCTTTCTAACAACGTCTTCTTCTATATATAATATATATACTAACAACACTACTACCTATATACCGGTATCCGCCTCGCGCGTAACTAGCGATAGTATCTATTCCTCCTTTGTCGTATATAGGTAGCTCTATAGCGATTAATACCTAGATCCCTTACTAGTTCTACGACTTGCTATCGCTAGAACCGCTTAGAGGATAGTTAGAGATAAGCGGTCTAATCTAAACAAGCCGATATAGTAGTACCTTTGCTACTAGCGATAAGCGACGATTAAGGAGTAATGCCGATATAGTAGCACCTTTGCTACTAGCGAGGATCTCTTAACTGCGACGATAACTAGTAGGCTCCGAAGGGCGCCGACTACGTACTCGAATAAGACCGGACGAGGGTTATTTAGTTTAATCGCAGTCTTAGTACAAACTATAGAGATCTCGGGTAGATTAGCGGAGGTAAAAACTCTTTAGTAAGGTATACCTATAATGCGGCCGATAGTCTAACTAAAGGTAGAAACTCTTTAGCGAGGTATACCTTAAGTAGCGACCCGAAGGCGACTCTCCTACCGAGTAGGTTAATAGGTTTCGTAGCATTGCTATTAGGCGACTCCTTAGTAGATAGTCTTATCTATTACTACCGGCTTCCTACGTTTAAATTCTTTATAGGATAATACGAGCGCATCTAGTTAAGTTAGCGTAACGTATAGGTGTTCTTAGATCCCGATTTAGTTCGAATCTAGTTATTCTAACAGCCTTCTTTTTGCATTGCAACTCGGTTATAGCCTTAGTTGTCGCCTAAGGTCGTCGCCTAAGAAGCTTGTAACAACTCGATTTTACGGCCTTAGTTATTACGTAAGAGCCTCTAGTATATCGTTTAGTACTTAAGCCTAAAGGCGCTTAGTCTTCGCTACTATACGACTACAGTCCTTTAAGTACGCCGCTTAGCGCATTAAGACTATTATCCGACTATAGTGTATATCCCTAAACCGAGCGTATTAAGACTGTTATCCGACTATAGTGCGTATCCCCGAACCGAGCGTATTAAGACTATTATCCGACTGTAGTACGCAAGTGTATTAATATTGCTATCTACCTACAATGCGCTCGACAACCTTTTCTTTAGTATCTCTAATACTAAGGGCGCAGTTATATACTATTATTATCTAGGTACTAATGCATATCGCTTTAGCGGAAGAGCTGTCGTTGTTTCGCTTAATAAGTCCCTTCCTATATACCTCGTATACTATAGTTAGTAATAGAATGCGTTAATTGTTATCGCTCTACGCGTAGTATATAGGCTATATATAATTCTAGTATACTTCGGAGTATATGCTTTTAAAGCTACTTAGTGCCGCTAGTTAATTAGATCCCCGGACGCTACTGCTCTTATTGTTACTATCTCGTATAGTAGCTAGTTTATCGGAATAATCGTTACTAGGATTCGAGCAATAGAGAGCGTTAACGTAAGAGGGCTATCGTAGCTTCTCGAATGCATATTATCGCTCTACGTATCTATCCTTGCCGTATATATTATAGTGCCTACGAGAGTATGCGGTGCAATAAGTATAGTATTAGAGTTAGCTTCTCGACTCCTTAACTTCTCGACTCCTCGACTTCTCGGATATCGGTAGCGATTCTTCGTACCTAAGGCGGCCGTCGTTATCGTATTAGACACTTTTGCTAGCGCGCTTTGCTAGAAATGCGCTTAATCGACGTATCTCGCTATATTAGTAATACTATTATAAAAGTCGTAGAGGCGGTATTGTATTTTAATAATATACGGACGGAAGCAGCTATAACGTTAAATCCCGCTAATTATACGCTCTACCGTACTAAATCCGGATCTTAGTAGGACTCGGCATCCCTATTATTTCTTCGAATTTACGCTTCTCGACTATATACTATTTAATTATCGACCCTACGACTATCGGCCGTTTAAGACTGACTTTAAATGCGCTCTACTACTTATTAACGAGCCGACTAACTTCGGGCACTACGAAGGCAACCCTACCGGTAGGCTCTACTAAAGCAGGTCTTTAATAAGCGAGAGAGCACTTAGGTTATATCGTCCTCCTCGAGAGAGGCGAGGTCTCTAATAAGCAAGGAAAGTACTTAGGTTATGTCGTCCTACTCGAAACTACTTAGCGACTAGTGCTATTTAAGGTTCGAATTAACTTTTAGTACCCCCGACGGTAGTAGGTCCTATAGTTAGGACAGCTATTTAAGTCGACCTAGGCTATTCGAATTAACTTTTATTAACTTTTAGTAACTTTTAGTACCCCCGGCGGTAGTAGGTTCTATAGTCGGGACAGCTATTTAAGTCGACCTAGGCCGTTTGAATTAACTTTTAGTAACTTTTAGCAACTTTTAGCACCCCCGGCGGTAGTAGGTCTTATAGTCGGGACAGCTATTTAAGTTAACCTAGGCCGTTCGAATTAACTTTTAGCAACTTTTAGCAACTTTTAGCACCCCCGGCGGTAGCAGGTCTTGTAGTCGGGATAGCTATTTAAGTCGACCTAGGCTATTCGAATTAACCTTTATTAACTTTTAGCAACTTTTAGTAGTAGTAGGTCTGCTAGTTAGAATAGGTATTATAGTAGGATAGGTCTTATACTAGCTTTTCGCGTTAACCTCTAATATATCTTACAAACTTCGGTAACATTTATTAGCATCTATCTAGATTATAGAGTTCTTATTATACTATGTCGCTTCCTTCTAGCGGCCGCCTTACTTCTATTATACCTACGTATAATCTGTTTTCCCTTAACCTAACGCCTCCGACGGCGCTAAAGCTTATCGATAGGAGAAACTAGTAAAGATAAGGACTGCCTTCTACTTATATCGAGTATATTAGTATATAACTAGTCGAGTACTATCTAGATAACCTCGCCCGCGTCGATAATTCTAGCGGCAACAATCGTAGCAAAGTCGGCTTCTTTAGGGCAGGCGCCTAATAGTAATTCCGGTAGATACTCGGAGTCGGAGTCTCCCTCTATCCCTATCTATATCTCTAATCCTATATCCGCCTAATATGCTTCTAATAGAGATATAAGAACGCGCTCCGACGCGTCCTACTTAATACTCTCTTCGACGTCGATATAGTCCGCCTTATCCTACTCTCTAGAACTACTATAGTCGCGACTACATTTGCTTCGCTAGTCGATTATACTACGTTAATATCTAAGAAGGTTTACTCGTTATTCGATCGCTCGTTAACTCTAAGGTATATAGTCTAGATCGTCTTTATAGAGGTAGTTATAGGACTTCGCTACGTTTTTCTAGCTCGTATCGTTGCATTAAAGGCAGTAAATAAAGGCCGTAACTAGCCTCTAATCTATAGCGGGCGTCTAGTTTATCTTGCTACGTCGGTCTCGTATTAAAAGGCTTGAGGGGTAAAATATCTACGTCCTACGATCGGTGTACATAGTCTAGAAGGGAGACATAGAAGATGCTATGTCTGTCCTCCGTAATACTAAGTAAGGTGCTAATAGTAGATTTTTAATTTTTACTTTCGTATAATATATTAACGATTATAAGTTAAGTAAGGCTATTAGTCTAGCGATACGGTAGAGACATATTCGAAAGTAACGATTATTGTTTTGCGTAAGTATACTATATCGTTACCCTTAAGACGGCAATCCGCCTTAACCTAATCCCGAGTAATAGCAATAGCAACTATAATAACAACGCTAACGCTAAACGACTAATACCGGGCATTGCAAGGCTCGTATCTAGTACCTCTATCTACTATAACCGGAGTCCCTAGGCTCGAGGAAACTTAGTTCGATACGACTTACGCGGCTAAAGGTCGCTACTACTATATCGCTTCTATATAGCACGTATAGTGCTATTTAGACGACGCTATTTAACCCGGAGTGTAATAGGACTTACTAGCGGTGCTACGGATGTACCCTTTAGTCGTCCTCGTAGTCTTTTTACTCCTATAGGTGCTCTAATTCCGCTTCTCGGTCTAGAATTATAGAAGCTAGGCGAGCCGCGCTACTCTCTATATACCGAAGGAGCTCTTTTACTACTCGGTACTATAGACCCTCGATATATCGACCGTACCTAATACGAGACCTAAGACGTGCTAATAATCTCGAGTGCTTCTAGATATATCGTTAGTAGAGTCGGACCTCTGCCCCCTACCCTAGCCGCGGCGTCCCCTAGGATATACGAATCTAACCTCGAAGCTAATCGCGGATATAAAGCAACCGATCGATCTCGACGTCGTATCCCTTTAGAGTAGTAATCTACGAGTAAACTTAACTTATTACGATACGGCTAAGGTAAGTAGTATCGAGATATAGCTAAAGTACTTTTAATACGTACGCGCTCCGGTTTTTGCCTAGTAGAGTACTAAACCCCCCGTTAGCCGCTTTCGTAAGTAGAGGTTTTAGAGCCTCTAATTGTATCGGTATTAGCTCTAGGCTAGAGCTCGACGGATTAAGCTATCTCGCTATAGCCTCTACCTAATCGGAGAGGGATATATCGGGAAATATATATTCTTCTAGAAGGGAGCTCGTTAGACTTAGTTAAGCCGCCGATACTATCTCGTTTATAACGAATAGTTCCGATGCTTCCTCGGGACTAGCTTATCTACGCTAGCTCGATAGTACTCCCGGGTACTACGGAGGATAGTCTTCTAGAGCCTGCATTCGAGGCTAGCGAGGGGTACCTTTTAGATATACTATCGCGGTCGAGGTCGAGAAACGTATAGCCTTTAATCTAACTGTCGAGGAGGCGGTAAAGCTACTCGATCGTCGGGTTACGTAGTCTAATGCCTTATTAGGTTAATTATAGCGAATATAGTGCCGCAGATATACGTATACTCTTACTCGCTATTATCCTCCTTGTCGCCTATAAGATTAATTACTAATAGAAGTATATACTATCGACCGCTCGCTAATAATTTAGAATAGTTAGATAATTAGCCCTTATTAATAGAGCGATATACAGCTAGAATTGCGAGTCTAGCATTCTATATATTAGATATATTAAAAGGGAAGAATTAGCCGGGATCTTATACTAGCGCTATAGACTAACTAAACTTAATAAAAACACTATATAGGCCTACTTTACCGTAACGCGCTCCGATTGCTTAGTTACATTTTATATAAGCGCTTATATCCGAATACTATAGTTTCTTAACGAACTTGCCTCCTTACCCTCGTCTCCGTTCTACGCCTTTCTTATCTTTACTTGCTGCGCTAGTATTCGGGCGTATTTCGCGAGAAGCGGGAACAGCTATATCCGACTATATATCGGCCTTCTATTCGTACGAAACCTGCTATTATATATCCGCTACCTCTTATCTTCGTCTAGTCGCTCGGGTTTCTAATAGAGGTTTAGAAGATTTCGACTGTTTACGCTTAGCTCGACCCTTAACTAAATAGCTATTACCTTCTTCGCGTTGCTTATACTGCTCTAAGCTGCTCTAGAAGTTCGATAGTAAAGGTATACTACCGTTACGCGGTAGCGCTTCGGTACTCCGTACGACGTCTTCTAGTCTAGTCTCCGGCTTTGTCTTAATAGTAGGTCCTATATATTCGGACGCGGTTACTAGGGCCGTAGTCGTACTACTATCCTCCTTATCGCTCGGGCCTAGGCTTATTATTAGGTCGACGAATTATCGATCCCCGATAGGTTCGGATTTTACAAAGACCTCCTTAGGGACTAGATTAGTCGGTAGTAGAGGCGTCCGGACGCTAGCCCTAGTAGGTAGTTTTATCTTTCTTATTAGCGTAGGAGTCGTTACTAGCCCCTAATCCTACTAATCCCCTTTATCCGCCGATCTTCCGAAAGAGTCTATAGTACTCCCTACTTTATTCTCTAAGGCGGCTTTATTATCTAACACCTCTTCCTTATCTAAGGTCGGCTAGCTCGCTATACGTCGACGATTTTAATAAGAAGTATTACTTATCTGCTCGACGAGTATCTTAATT